>NC_037680.1:100752485-101006833 GCF_003255815.1 Theropithecus gelada | reverse complement strand
CTGCACCCATCAACTCGTCATTTACATCAGGTATAACTCCCAATGCAATCCCTCCCCCCTCCCCCTCCCCATAATAGGCCCTGGTGTGTGATGTTCCCCTTCCTGAGTCCAAGTGATCTCATTGTTCAGTTCCCACCTATGAGTGAGAACATGCGGTGTTTGGTTTTCCGTTCTTGAGATAGTTTGCTGAGAATGATGGTTTCCAGCTGCATCCATATCCCTACAAAGGACACGAACTCATCCTTTTTTATGGCAGCCTGGATCTTGACAGGCCACGTGGTACTGGTCCATGGCCCGGGGGATTGGGGACCCCTGGTGTAAGGCCTGACTCACAGTGAACTTTCCTCCGTGGTGGTCACCATTTCTGTGGCAGCAGTTGCTGACTTTATAAGTATTTTTCCTGCTCTTTTTCTTTTTCCAAATTCGACCCTTTTTATTATACTTTCCTCTCCTTAAATGCACTATAGAAGCATTTGATACAGGCACAAAAATCGACTAAACATCATAGCTTAGCTTGGTTGTGATGTGCTTAAACATGCTCCGAATGCTTACTTTAGCCTACAGTTGGGCAAAAGCATCTAGCACAAACCTATTTCATAAGAATGTGTGGAATAGCTCATGTAATTTACTGCTGTTTTACCAAATGCATATTGCTTTCACACCATCATAAAGTTGAAAAACTCTAAGTTGAACCATCGTTAAGTTGGGGATGGAGTGAGTGTAGACTTTGCAATCTGTAACTTTTTTTTTGGCAGTCGATGTTTTGTGATTTGTTTATTAACTTTATTGAGCTATAATTGATATTCAATCAAATGCCTACATTTTAAGAAAATGTTTCTATGAGTTTTTAAAAATCAACTTTATTGTGGAATAATTTACATATAATAAAATAGCCATTTTAAGTGCACAATTCTGTATGTTTTGACAAATGGTTACAGTTGTGTAACTACCACCATAATCAAGACCTGGAACATTCTCACTAACCCTAAGATTGCCCTTACAGCACCCATAACTTTTTAAACAATATCTTCTAGTATTGACCAGAAGTATTATTTGCCAAGCATGAAAGGGGTAGGTGGGAGACACTGAGTCATTTTATTTTTAATAGTAAAATATCAGATAACAGACTTTTTCAGATATTCTTAGCATTACTGGAAGGGATTAAAAATTACTGAAAACTCTAACATCACTGCTTATTTTCTAGCATCATTATTATTATTTGAGACAGGGCCTCACTCTGTCAGCCAGGCTGGAGTGGCCATATCACAGCTCGCTGCAGTCCTAACTTCCCAGGCTCAAGCCATCCTCCCACTTCAGGCCCCACCCCTCGCCTTGAGTAGCCAGGACTGCAGGCACACACCATTATGCCAGGCTAATTTTTAAACTTTTTTGTAGAGACGGGGTCTCACTGTGTTGGCCAGGCTGGTCTTGAACTCCTGGGCTCAAGCAATTGGCCTCCCAAAGGGCTAAGATTAGAGGCGTGGGCCACCATGCCTGGCCCCAGCATTATTCCTGGGGGAAAAATAAGAGCTATTTGGTTTTCAGAAGGAAGAATTCCCTGATCAGATGATTGTAAAAGTCAGAAATGTTAGGCTGAAGTCTCTTCAAACAGCTATGTAACCTTGAACTTCAGGGGGAACAAATTTAAAAGACCAGGATGAGATACTTTGCTGAGATCAATTCTCAAATCCTTACTCCCAGCTTCTGTGAATATCTGAGCCTGTGTGGAAACGAGGAAGATGCAAATTATTTCACTGCTCCACAATAAAAGCCAAATAATAGAAGAGTCAGAGTTCCTCAAGGAGAAAGCATTTACTTCTGCTCTTGAGTTACATCTATCTCCAGGGAAGGCTTGATATCTGAATATATATTTCAGAAGATCTAGATTCACTGCCAAGATAACATGTCTGAAACTTCAAGTAGAAGCACTATTCTTCCATGTAAGTAAAATAGTAGCAAACATTATACCATATAAGACTTATTATGTTCCCAGTGCTGTCTTAAATCCTTTTGCTATATTAACATTATATATACACATATATATACGTGTGTGTGTGTGTATATATATATATATATTTATTTATTTTGAGATGAAGTCTTGCTCTGTCACCTGTCACCCAGGCTGGAGTGCAGTGGTGCGATCTTGGCTCACTGCTACCTCTGCCTCCTGGGTTCAAGCGATTCACCTGCCTCAGCATCCCGAGTAGCTGGGATTACAGGCACCTGCCACCACACCCGGCTGATTTTGTATTTTTAATAGAGACAGAGTTTCACCATGTTGGCCAGGCTGATCTTGAACTTCTGACCTCAGGTGATCCACCCACCTCAGACTTCCAAAGTGCTGGGAGTACAGGAGTGAGCCAGCGCGCCCGGACTTAAACTGTTAGTTTTAATAGATCAACTTTACAACAAAAAGAGAGCTAACCAGACATTTTGGGTCCCTGCCTTGATGCAATAGGAAATCCACAACTTCACTTGTGAAGTGTTCTTGCCAAAAGAAAGGCCGGGCGCGGTGGCTCACACCTGTAATCCCAGCACTTTGGGAGGCCGAGGCGGGCGGGTCATAAGGTCAGGAAATGGAGACCATCCTGACTAACATGGTGAAACCCCGTCTCTACTAAAAATACAAAACATTAGCTGGGAGTGGTGGCACCGACCTGTAGTCCCAGCTGCTTAGGAGACTGAGGCAGGAGAATCGCCTGAACCCGGGAGGTGGAGGTTGCAGTGAGCGGAGATCCCACCATACACTCCAGCCTGGGAGACAGGGCGAGACTCTGTCTCAAAAAAAAAAAAAAAAAAAAAAAAAAAAAAAGAAAAGAAAAAGAAAAAGGAAAAGTACTATCAAACCTGTAGATATAACTACTACAATTTACAAAAAAGCACAAGGGATAAAGACATAACGTTAAATTACATCAAGGAAATACTCTACAAGAAATTCAAACTATAAGAGATTTTATTGGACCAAAAAAGGGAGGAAAGACAGAAAACCAGAGACAAAGAAAAAAGGGAAGAAATAAAGAAAAAGAGAGAGAGAGAGAAAGAAAAAAAAGGGAGAATCTATCAAATGTTCTGAGATGATGGAAATATTCTGTATGTCTGTCTGTCCACTAAGGTTGCTATGAGCCACATGTTAGTATTCCAGTGTGGCTAATGAGATCCAGGAGCTGAATAACCGAATTTTAAATTCTGTTCAATTTATATTGATTTATGTAAATAGCCACATACGACTAGTGGCTACCATGTTGGATAGCATGATAGAAACCACAAATCCAATAATTAGGAGATAAATCAACTAATTGCAATGTGTAGATTTTGCTTGAATCCTGATCTAAACAAACTAACATGATGTTTACGTATAAAAAACAATGATGGGACCATCTGGAAGTTTGAAACACAAAGGGATATTTGATATTAATAACTTTTTGTTAATTATTTTTATTTGTGTTATTGTGGCTGTGCTTATTTTCTTGTTTGAGTTCATATTGTTTCATAAAACAAAATGAAGTATTTATGGATAAAGTATTATTGTACATGTGATGTGCTTCAAAATAAGACAATGGAGTGTCTGTTGGGGCATGTGTGTGTGTGTGTGTGTGTGTGTGTGTGTGTGTCAGACACCAAAATTTGATAATAGTTGAAACTGGAGTATTAGTTTCCTATGACTGCTGCAATAGTTACCACAGACTTGGTGACTTAAGTCAACACTTATTTATTCTCCAATAGTTCTGGAGGTCAAGGGCAAAATCAGTTTCACTGGTCTGCAGGTGTGGTGCCTGCAGGGACTGCTCCCTCTGGAGGCTCTAGTTGAGAATCCATTTCTTTGACTTCGCCTGCATCCTGAGCTGTATTCCCTGCATCCTTAGCTCATGGTCCCTTTCTCCATCTTCAAAGCCAGCAGCATTGCATCTTCTGACTCTGCTTCCCATTGCTTCCATCAAATGGCTTCTTCTCTTTCATCTGAAGTTAAGTTTCCCTCTGCCTCCCTGTTAGAAGGATATGTATGATTACATAAAAGGACCCACTTGGATAATCCAGGCTGCTCACTCCGTCTCAAGATCCTTAATGTAATCACATCTGAAAAGAACCTTTTTCCATATAAAGAAACATTCAAGGGTTGCATGGATTAGGGCCTGGATATCTTTGGGAGCTATTTTTCAACCTACCGTACTGGGTGATGAGCACATGGAGATTCATTATTTTGGTCTTTGTACTGTAGTATTGTCAGAGATGTTTGAACCAGACCAACTCCATCTTGAACAGAATCTGGGTAAAATGAGGTTGAGACCTACTGGACTGCATTCCCAGATGGTTAGGGATTCTAAGTCATAGGATGAGATAGGAGGTCGGCACAAGATACAGGTTATAAAGACTTTGCTGATAAAACAGGTTGCAGTAAAGAAGCTGGCCAAAACCCACCAAAACCAAGACGGTGATAAGAGTGACCTCTGGTCGTCCTCACTGCCACACTCCCTTTTGCACCATGACAGTTTACAGATGCCATGGCAACGTCAGGTAGTTACCCCATATGGTCTAAAAAGGGGATGTGCGAATAATCCACCCATTGTTTAGCATATAATCAAGAAATAACCATAAAAATGAGCAACTAGTAGCCCTCAGGGCTGTTCTGTCTATGGAGTAGCCACTCTTTTATTCCTTTACTTTCCAAATAAACTTGCTTTCACTTCACTCTGTGGACTCACCCTGAATTCTTTCTTGCAGATCTGAGAACCCTCTCTTGGTGTCTGGATCAGGACCCCTTTCTGGTAACAGTATCTGTTGGAAAAATTTCAAACGAAAAAGCAAAAAATAAATGTGCCCAATGTATACGCGTAGTAGCTTGTGCAGTGTCATTGATTGAGGTGGGATCTTGGACCAATAATCTGCAGGACAGTTCTCCAGGTGGCTTTGGACTGACCCGGCTCAGATGCATGCAACCTTTCACAGTTCCTGAGTTGCTGTGCAAATGAGGCGACGCAAATGAGCAGCTTTCCTGAGTTTGAGGGGCCAGCTCAGAATGACTCCTAGCCTTCTGCTGTCTCTCATCGTCTACCTGTAAGTAAAGACCTGCTTCATGAACTTGTATGTGTGGGTGTTTCGCCTCGCTGGACTCAGACACATTGGTCATCAGTGCACAGTGAACCTGCTTCATCCAAATCTTGGCTCTGACAAACCAAATTGTGCTGCCACCCAGTTATCACAAATCACAAACAAATTGCAGGGCATGGCAAATTAATGACCTAAAAGAATGCTTTTCTTTTTACGAGATATTTCATTAACAGTGACTGTTTTTTTGAGACAGAGTCTTGCTCTGTCGCCCAGTCTGGAGTGCAGTGGCGTGATCTCGGCTCACTGCAACCTCCACCTCCCAGGTTCAAGAGATTCTCTTGCCTCAGCCTCCTGAGTGGCTGGGATTACAGGCACGCACCACCACGCCTGGCTAATTTTTTGCATTTTTAGTAGAGACAGGGTTTCGTCATGTTAGCCAGGCTGGTCTCAAACTCCTGACCTCAAGTAATTCGCCTGCCTCGGCCTCCCAAAGTGTTTCTAATGATTGAAGGGTGACAGTTGCCAGTAGAAACTCAATGTCCTGACTGTCCCCTGTGTTACTTATACCAAGGGAACTAGGAGCCTTCTGCTTACTTCCAGAACACAGATTTAACGGGCACAGCCAACCAGCAGGGTAACCTGAACCTTTTCCTGACTGTTCTTGTTGCTGTTGCTATACTCTCCCTGTCTCTTTTTCACGGACTTTTGATTAATATGCCCCTCTTTCAAAAAGCTGAATATCTGAAAATTCAAATATCACAAAGAAAAACTGTAGGTAGAACGGGCGCGGTGGCTCACGCCTGTAATCCCAGCACTTTGGGAGGCCGAGGCGGGCTGATCACAAGGTCAGGAGATCGAGACCATCCTGGCTAACATGGTGAAACCCTGTCTCTACCAAAAAAAATACAAAAAATTAGCCAGGCGTCGTGGCGGGCACCTGTAGTCCCAGCTACTCGGGAGGCTGAGGCAGGAGAATGGTGTGAACCCATGAGGCAGAGCTTGCAGTAAGCCAGTGAGCCAAGATCATGCCACTGCACTCCAGCCTGGGCGACAGAGCAAGGCTCTGTCTAAAAAAAAAAAAAAAAAAGAAAAGAAAAACTGTAGGTAGAGGATGGGGATGGGGCAACTTTCTTGATGAAAAGATTCACATGAAGTTTCTTTTGAATAAAATGTACTCCTTCTGTACAACAATTCCGTGGATTTTCCTGAACATATTTAGCAACATGGTATACCTAGTAATAGTTTTTTCCTCCAATGGAATTTTAAATCATGAAAATTGCTCTCGCCAAGGAAGCAGGGGTGACTTTTTGTTAAAGCAATTCATCAACAGTAACCAGATGCCCTACTAAAGTGCAGATTTTAGTGGGTGATTGAGAAGCAAGAAAATGAGGACTATTGTTGCCTTGACAGTTTATTCTTGCTCCCTACATTTTGGCTTTGTCAGTTGAAAGATGTATACTTAGTTTTCTTTTTGTTATTGTTGTTAGTTCATGTTTTTTATCAACTCATACACAATCACTTGTCTTCTGGTTTGTTGAAGTGATAAGCCAGACACCCTGTGCCACAAGAATGTGTCAAAGTGGCTGGCCATAAAAACTAGGACCTGAAAGGCACTCCCAACAGAGGTGACGAATTTTGCCATTGTCATCCATCCTATAGTATTTCAGGACAGCCAGCTTCACCTTCTTTCTCTTATGCTTGTTGTTCTTGGGAGGGGTGTAAGACTTCTTCCTTTTCTTAGAGCCACTACAAAGTCTCTACATGAGACAAAGAGTAGATTCCTTTTGAATGTTGTAGTTAGACAAAGGATGTCCATTTTATTAGTGCATTTTCATGCTGTTGATAAAGACCTACCCGAGACTAGGTAATCTGTAAAGAAAAAGAGGTTTAGTGGACTCACAGTTCCACGTGGCTAGGGAGGCCTCACAATCATGGTGGAAGGCGAAAGGCACGTCTTACACAGTGGCAGACAAGAGAGAACGAGAACCAAGGGAAAGTGGAAACTCCTTATAAAACCATCAGATCTCGTGAGACTTACTCACTACCATGAGCATAGTATGGGGGAAACCACCCTCATGATTCAATCATCTCCCACCGGGTCTCTCCTACAACAAATGAGAATTATGAGAGCTACAATTCAAGATGAGATTTGGGTGGGGACACAGGGCCAAACCATATCATCCACCTTCCAGTTGCTTGCCAGCAAAGATAAGTCTTTGCTAACCAGGAAGATTTCCTTCCTTATCCTGGATCTTGGCCTTTACATTTTCTATTGTGTCTGAAGGTTCAACCTCCAGAGTGGCGGTCTTCTCTGTAAGAGATTTTATAAAAATCTGCATTTTAATGGTGGTTCCGCTGCAGATGGTGAATCGAAAAGCTTGTTTTCTTGTTTATAAACTGTTCATTCCATAAAGTCAAGCAAATCAAATGAAGTTTAAAAAGTACCCCCGAAGGTTATGAAAAATCCAATGTAATGTCAAAGTCTTTTATTCCCATTTAAATAAGAAGTAACGATTGCTTTTTACAACCATGAGAATGTGATTAGTGTCAGTGAAGTGATACCTTTATTATATGACTCATAATTCTTGGTACCATTTATCATGACAGACCAATAATTACTTAAGATTCCACCAACCTCTTTTTAGCTGTGACTCCACAAATGTGATTTTGGATTCGAAGTCGTTTAACTTTTGATGGGGAGGTGACATTCTAGTAATGTCATCACGGCTACACTTCTTGACTTGAAACTTAGGTTTGTGTGTGGGTGTTAACAATATTTGATATCCTATAAATAGTTTTAAATTTGGTTTTTCTTTATTAATCTTTCTAAGGAAACAAAATAATTTTGAAATATGGGATAACTTATGTTGAGTGAGATTAAAGCAGTTTGCCATAGAAATCATCTTCATGAGGTTGAAAACTCTTGCCAGACTTAACTTCTTGATATCATTATCCTTCAATCAGTTGTTTAGGGAGGGGAAAAAGATGATTAACTTCCGAATGTTCTGCATAGCCCGCTTTCCCCCCAAATGCTAGTGGGAATTCTTCATTGGCCTTGCTCCTTTTTCCTGACCCTTTTGAAACCCGGGTGGAAGAGGCTAAAATGATTTACATAATAAAAGGCTGGGGGGAGAAGGAGAAGAAGTCCTTGTGTTTGGGTTGTAGGAGAGAGTCTAGGGTTTGCCTTATGCAAGATTTCCAAGCAGGAGCACAAGGGAATGGAAGCAGAGGCTTTTGAGAAGTTTTTAATTTAGGTTATGCTCGAATCGCTTTAATCTTTTTTGAGAGGAGTCAATAGAGAATGAAATTTCTTACCACTGGCTGTTAAATGATGTGTCTGTAAATTTGACTTAGCCACAAGCATGGAGCCTTCAAAATTGTCCCTTATCTCACCACCCCACCACCGATCTATTATAAGTCTTTATTCATTGATCTAGCTTTGCAATCGCGATAGGGTTTTCTATGAGTTATGCTGGTCATTAAACAGTTTTGTTTTAGAAAAATCAATTTGTTTGGAAAAACAAATTTGACATTATCTATGTCAATGTACTTCAGCAAAAGACTACCAGAAATGTACCTGAAGTTAAATAAATAAAATTCATTACTCATTGCAGCCAAGGGAACATACACCATGGGGGTACTGGGGATCTCAGTAAAAAGATGTTAGAATCTACAATTGAATTTGCACCTTGATGGAGTAATTTGGGGGGAGTCTAAGGAAGTGTAGAGAATTGGGTATTTCAATAAACCTTATCCACATGGTGGGGAGACACAGCAGTTATTCATTTTGATCCAAAGGGAGTATGCTTGGTATTTTGTAGGTGACATGATGACCTTGTTTTTCTCTGTGCTTAGACAAAATTAAGAAATTATGAAGTGGCCTTGCTTGGTCCCTTTTATCATGGTTTCAGGGTACCCTTGTCTGAGATTGAATTTCTGTGAGATTATTTAGGAGATTATTTAGGAGATTATTTACCCAGAAGAAAACATGGATTAGTTGTGAGTGCCAGGCCAGCTTCTAAATGTCAGAGGCAGTTTTTGTTTGTTTGTTTGTTTTTAATTTCTCCATTCCTCTTTTGGCCAAGGACAGATGAAGTCACAGTATAAGGCACTGACCTATGATATCCAGATTTTCATCATTGCCAAGTTTTGTTAATTAATATTAGAACAGTGCTCACTGAACATAATCTAGTGATCCAGGATTAATCTCTCATTGTGCTGTGGGATGAGTTGTTGACCTATTGATGAGACAACGGCTGTATGGTAGCATTTAAGGCTCTGCAGCAGATATATTGGTAAAATGTAACATAGTCAACTTTAGAAAAAAAATGTTATTAGTCTTTGTAATAGATCTTGAAACTAAGCCCTACATTATAATAGCAAGGCAAGTAAACATATCCCAGAATCTAGCTGGGCCTGTTTTAGAGAATCAGCTGATTTTTAAAAAAAAGCTCTGTGACAGACTTTTCTATTTGCTCTGTGGTATTGATATAGGTGGAATAATAGTATTTGCTCTAGTACAAATTCCCCACTGGCCAGCTAAGAGAAAATCAACCACTATATGACGGTCTTTGACAGTTGTGGTTAATTGATTTAGACCAGAGAGTTGGGCTTTCAGAGCAGAAGTAGTGTCATTTTGTGTCTTCCAATAAGATTAGAGACAAGATCTGGGCCACTTTTTATAATTGTATTATACCTACTGTGGGAACTGTAGCTATAGAGTCCTCATGAAGCATGAATCTGTTATCCTTCTTGGAAGTTGCTTCAAATAACCTGCACTTGCTGTATTTTGGAAGCTTCTGGTATTATTTTTAAGGAAATGTGATTTCCTGGAGGGATGGTAGTTTTAAATATCTGAAAATCTCTAACAATGACTACAAAATAGACAGGGTACATTATATGTGGTAGTCAGGTACACAGAGTAATATCTTAGTGGAGCATAGATTGTGTGGGGAGTATAAGTATTATTTATTGCAAGAGATGGGCGCCAATTTTGTGTCCCTTGAGTTGGACAAATCCTAGCATGAGGTTGAACAGTTCCTGCAAGACAGGCTGAGGTGTCTCTGAAGAAAACAAACTGACTATCGCAGTCAGAATAGCCCCCATATTCGTGTTTATTCTTGATTGACTAGGTCTTACTGATAGGATTGTGTCGATGCCAGCAAAAGCAATTTGTCAATGTGAGTTCAAGGTCTATTATTTGCAAGACTGAAAATTGGGATTGATGATATTGGGGAAATGTATATACTAGAAAGGCCCTATTAAAGGGAATTTGGCTTCTGAAGTATGTAAAGAATTAGTTACTAAATTTTGTCAGGCATGTCAGGTAAAAGGTGATAGATCCAGCACCTATTTGGCTCAGTGGTTAACTATAGTCTAGGAAAAATGTGTAGGAGAGTTTTATTTTTCCTTAAGTGGTAGGAGACCAGCAGGGATCAGAAATAAGTGGATGAAAATAAGGAAAATCCTACTAGTGTTTCAGAGGGCACCAAAATGGAACAATAGGCTGGAAAAGGTGTTGAGGAATCAGAAGTTAATCTTGTTCCACCTTGGGCAGAAGGTGTTCAGTTTTGAGGTTTGCTACTCATTTTAGTTATCCTGGGCAAAAGCTGTCTGCCTCAGAAATCAGCATCTTCTAGAAGATTCCTGAGAATCCTCAGTTTACTATTTCCAGATGGAATGGATGTCAAGTAGTCAAGGAAAAGGTACGTGTCTTTTTTGAGCTGGGAAGCATGAGAGTGAGGAGCAATATTTTGTGGTTTTACTTTTGTGTCAGTTGTTAATGGTCCCTGATAAGGTCGTCTTCATCAGGACTCGAGGGCAGTTGTTCGGTGGTGTCTTTTTTTTGGAGACTAAATCTCCAAATTGTTGATTACACAGAGACTTTAGGTGGGTAGTTAGAAAAGGTAGTTCATACCTGTTGCTTACAGAGCTGGATGTATCGTATGACTCTCTTGTAGTAATTAATCATATTTCATTGTAATTTGGTAGAATTTAAGTTTGGGGGTGAAATGTCTACATTTCTTGAGGTAATCTGTTATTAGTTAATAGGAGTAGAATCTGTGGGGTTGTGAAGGGATTGACCTTATAAATATTAAAACTAATGGCAATGCTGTAGGACATGGGAGTTCAAGGATTTCTAATAATTTTGCTAATTTTGGTTTTGAGTTCCATTAGTTCTGCTTTCCCTCCCCCCCACTAAAGAGTATAAATGATAAGAAGAGTAAAGTTTCTGTAAGAAAAGGCAAACCTTTATCGGGTTTCTTAATAAAAGTACCAGTAAGACAAGTGTCTCTGTCACAAAAGAAATAAATGGGAATTCCTTAGGGTAGAAAAACAAAATCAAGTATTTTTTATTTCTGCAGTAAGGGTTTATAGGCTTAAACCCATACTGAGAATAAGCACACAATAGCCATACATAAACACACACTAGTCATTCTGACCTATCCGAGGCTATGCTGTTATTAAAAATATTTGTTTACTTTCTTAAAATCTTTTTTAACGTTTAGCAGATGGGTCAAGTAGGTGGTTAGGTGACTTATAATTTCCTGGGATAATGGGCTGTATTATTGGGTAAATCTTTCCTCTGAATGCAGGAGAAAAGATTTAAAAACATCAAATAGATTAGAAAGTAGTAAGACATTGCAAAGCTAAAATTGAAGGGGAAATGGGAAAAGGGGAAGAGAGAAAAGACGGCAACTGCTTTTTCCTTGATGGCACTTTTGGTGCTGAGCAATATGAACTTCTGTTTTGACAGCCTCGTGGGCAAGCAAGACAATTCAAAACTCAGGGCTTGCATAAAGATGGAATGTGTAAGGAAAGACGTCTTCACTACAAGTGAGGAAGAATGAATGAATCCCAAGCAAACAAGCTCTTATGTATATCTGTTTCTTCCAGATAGTTAAGGGAATCTGGAGCTGTGGGCTTGGGCTTGTTTAAGGTCATCCTAGATTATCGGTACCCCAGGTAACTGGAAGAGGCAAACACACTTATCTCTGGAACAAAGTATCTGTATCCCAGACTTTAAATTATTTCTACAAATTATTTGTAAAGTAAATGACCACTACACAATTAAAAATAGCAACTCTTGCAAAGTCAAGACCTTGTGAATGAAAATCATCAAAAAACCAAAGAGAAACAGCCACAAAAATTTCATAGGTTGGAATCATCAATGCAGATTATGTATCAGTTATGATGACCATGTTTAAAAACATAAAACACATCTAGGGCCAGGCGCAGTGGCTCACGCCTGTAATCCCAGCACTTTGGGAGGCTGAGGCAGGGGATCACGAGGTCAGGAGATCAAGACCATCCTGGCCAACATGGTGAAACCCCATCTGTACTAAAAATACAAAATTTAGCTGGACAGGGTGGCATGTGCCTGTAGTCCTAGTTACTTGGGAGGTTGAGGCAGGAGAATCACTTCAACCTGGGAGGCGAAGGTTACAGTGAGCTGAGATCGCCACTGCACTTCAGCCTGGTGATAAGAGCAAGATCCTGTCTCAAAAAAAAAAAAAAACAAAAAAAAACAACAACAAAAAAACCCAAAACACATCTAAAATACCTGTGACTAGAATAGAAAAGTAAAAATAAAAAGTGACAGCATATTTCCATATTTGAATGAGAAATATAATGTTAGAAAATAAATAAATGTAACAAGCAAAATTATAACCCCCAAAGAAATAATCCACAATACAACTTGGAAGAAAATAAAAGGAAAATAAATTCTAATGAGAGATTAAAGATATATGTTTCATATTTTTCTTGAGTTTCAGAAGGAGATATAAGAGAGTGAGCTCCACACCTAGACATATCATAAACATCTCTTCAGAAAATCAAAGAAAAAGGGAAAAAGGATAATCTTCAAAGGGCCAATATTTAGACAGTCATAACTAAGTTCCAAACATCAACAATGAAAATCAAAAGAATGTTATCTTGTATATATTTTTAAATGAAATAATTTTAAACAAATGAAAGAGTTTTCTATAAGTGGACCCTTATTACAAAATTACAGGCTGGGCGCAGTGGCTCACATCTGTAATTCCAACACTTTGGGAGACCGAGGTGGGAGGATCGCTTGAGCCCAGGAGACCAGCCTGAGTAACATAGTGAGAACCACCTCTATTAAAAAGAAAAGTAACAGATGATGCATTTCAATCAGGATAAAACTGATTCTATATGGAAGAGTTGAGATGTAATAAACGAAGAATTAAAAAGCGAACTAAAATAATTGTGGAATGTAATAATAATAACGAATTATAATACACCCCATAATAGTACATAAGTTGGAAGGGGATAAGTTGAATTGAAAAGTTTTCTTTAAGGTCCTTATATTTTGGAGAAAATAAAGGTGCTAACTGTAGACATTGATATGTTAATACACAAGTTGTAACTTTGGGTAATAATTAAACTAATAAAAGAACAATGTACAATTTCTAAATTACCACAGAAAAACAACAGTGATTAAAAAATTGATTTATTCAAAAGAAGTCAAGAAAGAAAAGGATAAAAATGGGTAAGATAAAATGCATTGGTTACATATTGCTACATAACAAATTGATCCCAATCTAGCAGCTGAAAACTACAGGCTGGATCTGAAAGTGGAAATATCTAGAATTTGTTTACAAAATAGATACGTGAATGAACATGAATAAGTACTAATACATTAGTTTTAGTTAAAATGAAGATGTGTGTACTTGTGAAAGATTGTATTGTTCTCCATTCCCCTACTTAGCACATGTCATGGGCTGTCAATAAATATCCTCAAAACTAAGAGTCTCATGACTCCATTACTGCATTGTAAAGTATGTTGCATCAAATGAACATAATATACTTTATATAATTGTTCTTTTATTATTGAACATACAGATATTTATCTGCTCTTCACAATGGTGAACATAAACATTCTTGAATATGAAATTTTAGTGAATTTTTAGGATATATTTCATGTTGGTTGTGAGCAACAGAGAACCAAAATAACAACAGTGGTATAATGATAGGTGCTTTTTATTTCTTTGTAACACAAAATTCTACATTTAAACATCCCATAGAACCATGAGTGGCATTCTATCTCTATGGTTGTCTGGGACCCAAGCCACTTCCAGTTTTCTCATCTAACATTAATGGGGTGAGGATCTCATCTTCGCGATCCAAGATATAGCCTCACCATCCATTCACATTCCAAGTGGCACAAAACAGGAGAAAAGACTTACTGCAGCTGCCTTTTAAAGACATTTCTCGGGAGCTTATACATAATATTTTCAGTTATGTCCCATTGCCTAGAATTTAATCAGTTTATGTCTGACTGTAAGGATGGCTGGGATATGTAATGTTTATTCTGGGCAGCCACGTGCCCAGCTAAAATTCAGAATTTAATTACCTGAAAATGAAAGAGACAATGGATATTAGGGGGAAATTAGCAAGTTCAGCTATGGGTTCTTAGCAGTGGAATTCCTGAGCCAAGCTATAATTTTGCCATTTGAAGCCCTTGTTATATATGAGGACACATTGGTGCCAGAACGTCTCTACTGCTTAATCCTCCTCAAGCTGTGCATGAGAGAGTCTGCACACTCATCATGTCCTTGCCAACACCCAATACTATCATCCAAAATAAATCTCTGCCAGTTTGATAGGAGGGAAAAATATCCCGTTTATATTTGCATTACTTTAACAATAAAAGCAGTTGAACTTTTTCATATATTTGCTGGTCATTCATATTTCTTTTTGTGAATATCCTATGTCCTTTGTCTACATTTAAATTAATATTTAGCTAGCTATAGTATTATATGGTTTGAGTGTGTCAGGAGGAAATTTTTCTTTGCAGTAATTAGGATTTTGTAAAATCCTACTTTTATAGGTAAACTTTTCATGGAAAAAAACAACCGTTGAAAAGTAACTAAATAGCAAATTTTTATGTAGTTTTCTTATGACTGAGAAAACTCAGACTCAAATATGGCTTTGTCTGATGTCGCAGGCAAACCAGGAAGATGGAAAAATAATATCAAGTACAATCAACTATGAGTTTTCTTAATTCTTTGGAAAGAGTTAATTACTGACATTTTAGCTCTTTCAAAAACAGGCTCTTCTCTGAGTTGGGTTATCATTTGATGGTCATGGTTCAGTTCAGTGTATGAGGAAAGGACACCCTATGGGTAGAGACAGGCACTTGAATTGCCTTCCCAGTGGTGACAAAAGGAAATGCCATCATCCAAATGAGACTGCAAAAATGCTTGTGATTATTGCTAGCTCCTGCATTTCCGTTTCCCCGTTATCCAGATTATCCTAATGAAATTTTCAAGTTGAACCTGGTATAAACATGCTTTTAAAATACACATTTTTATTGGATAGTCAAGTCGATTGCACTGATTTCATAAACAGAGTTTGTTTATACTTTACTTCAGGTGATCTGAACATGCCCACCTTTACTGCCTCAGCACAGGCAGCGTTGGCAGACACTGTCCCCTTCCAAGTGGCAATAGCGAGGATGTGGAACTCACCACCATATGTGGGTCGTGTTGGTGGTTCTTTTGCAGGATCCCTTGCAGAGTGGTTGAGGATAAAAATTCCCACCTATTTCCTGCAGCCTTGGACAGCAATCACCACTCCATGCAAAAGTTGACATGTATGTTGAGTGTATATGTAATCTAAAAAAAGTTTCTGTAAGTGAGTAAATTATCTTAACAAGTGGACCTATAACACACAGTTCACCCTACCTGAGCTGGGTTTATGGATCCCTGCTTGCCTCCACCACCATGATACCATTTTATAAGGGAACCCTAAGATGCCCCCCGTTAGTAGCTGTTATCCATATCCGCAGATATTTTATTAGTAATAGCTCCTTAATGGGTGGAAATGGTAGGGTAAGTCTTAGCTGTTGATTTGATAGTGAAATTAATCCTCGAGTTAGCTATTTTCAGAGAAATGAGGAAAAGCCCTTATTTTTAAGGAATAACATTTCCTGTTTCAAATTTGCCTTTCAATTCTCCTTCCTAATATTTGAATGGATGATAAATCATTTATAATTAATGTCTTTAGGATTTTTCCATGTGGATAAATACTGGTGATTGGCGATTTGGGTCTCTGTATACATGCTCCTGTTAAAATGAGTAAGAGATAAAACTACTAGTCAATTAAGTTTTCTTTGCCAAAAAAATGCAAACAAACAAACAAACCAAACCACACATGTGAGAAAACAACCACAAAAACCCAGAGATACATTCTGGGTAAAATTTGTTTTAATATTTCAACTTTTCAGAAGTGAGCAAGTATTCGGTTATCATACTAGTTCAGGTTTGTATAACTTTCATATAACCTTATCTAGTCTATTGACTCTGAAAGTTGGAAAATTGAAGTACTTCTCTGTCACTTTTAAAGAGTGAAGCCATGTCCCAGTGGATCTATAGATCAAGATTTGCCAAACATGTAAGTCTCTGATTGCTACTGACTTTTCTTGCCATCCTGGCAAAATTGTTTAATTGTGCAGTTTCTTAGATGTGCCATTTTATAAGAGAGAGATAACTGCAAATTTAAAAAGAGTTGCATTCTATAAATGAATACGATTAAATAATGTTAAATGCACTGGTTTATTACTATTATTTTTTATAGTCTCAGGATACCTCCAAGTAGTTCAAAGGTCTCTGGTCACTCATAACCAACAAACTTCCAAAAATAGTGAAAGATCCTCAGATACCATTGTGGAGAGGCTGAAATATCCAGAAAACTTTGCAAAGCTCACACTCATTTCAAGTAAGTAGACTGGTTTCTGTGTGAGAGGCTCTATGCCAAAATGGTCTAGTGTTTACTTGAGTTTTACAGTATTAACATCCTCCCCTTAAGTAGGTCTTATATCTACTTACCTGGGAAGGAAGGAAGATTTTGAACAGTTTTATTCTTTTTGGATATTGTTTATGTTACTTTCTTTATATCATACAGGAAGGGGCCCAGTATCACTGCAGATGTTTTAAAATATGATGGGATTGGATATTAGAGGAAAAAACTGTGGGAACGACATCTTAACAACAGTGAGATGGAGGCTCGCAGAGAAAAAAAAAGGGTGAGTGTCACCACTGGGATTTTTAGGCAGCCAAGGGACACCACAAAAGCATTTATTCCTAGAGAAGAACGGGTAACCAAAGAGGAGGAGCCCTGAAAAGAAAGCGCGCCGTTTCCATGAACCAAATCATGTTGATGTTGTTGACTAAGACACGATGTGGCACTGGGGCCCTTCAAGCCCTGACCCAAAGTAGATTTACATTTAGATTCCCCCTCATGCTGTTGAATAAGGAAGTCTATGTTGTTCTAAGATCTAGACTAGAAATTTCCATGGTAGTGGTGGAAGCTCTTTTTTCCAAAGTAGGAGAGTTCCTTGCAACTGAATTTGGCAAAATAAGATAACCTAAAATGGTAGATAAGAAATGATGGTATTTGTCTTTACCTTGAAGAATGGAAGAAAATACGCATTGGGAGACAGGCATCCAAAGACATTACACAGTTTTACTGTAGTGGTACTTAGGTTAGAGCAAAGAAAGGAGGTGATAATAGCCTCAGGATTAACAATATATAAAGCCAAATATTAATGAAAGATGAGGTGAAGCTCTGGAACTGGCAGAAGACCTGCTGGCAGGAACCACAATCTTGCCTGAATGTCTCATAGTAGCCATGCTTACCTTTCTTAGCTCTCAGACATCATAATTAAATTCTGATGATGATAAAATTTACCAGCAGGGGGTGCCATCTCCTCAAATTTCCTTTCTTGGACAATAAAGGTCATTCTCAAAGGTTTTAATTTCTTTGCGGCCAAGCCAAGGCTAATTGTAAGTTCATCAAATAATTGAGGTCTCTCAGTCATGGCATTGTCTAGATTGGGTATTATCCAGATGAGATGGGAGCATAATTGTCATCTTCACCTACCTTAGGCAACTTGCTTCTAAGCATCCACCTTTGGCCACAAGGTGACAGGAGGAGACTGTGTGAATGGGTAAACACCTTTTGGGAGGCTGAGGAGGGCGGATTACCTGAGGTCAGGAGTTCGAGACCAGTCTGGCCAACACGGTGAAACCCTGTCTCTCTTAGCCGGGAATGGTGGCAGGCGCCTGTAATCCCAGCTACTCAGGAGGCTGAGGTAGGGGAATTGCTTGAACTAGCGAGGCTGAGGTTGCAGTGAGCGGAGATCGCGCCACCGCACTCTGGCCTGGGCGACAGAGTGAGACTTCATCTAAAACAACAACAACAACAACAACAACAACAGTTTTCAGGGGAAACTGTCTCAACCTACACTGTCTGCCAATGGAAAGTCAAGGAACGTGTTGCCTTCAGATCAACATCATTTAGATTTTTGTTTATAGATTTTAAATGCTCTTTGGAGAAGAAGGTCTGCAAACGTTCACTCACAAATCATGTTTTACATTTAGACTGCAGAATTAAGTTGAGGCACGTTACTACATATTTTAATATTAAGTTAACTTTTCCTCCGATAATTTTTTCAAGCTTTTCAGTTCGTTTCATGTTCCCGTTCATGTTCTTCAAGATCTCAGCCATCCCCTGTAGGGATCTCCTGGGACCCTCAGCCACTTTGCTCCAGGCTAGTCCAGGCAGCAGTCCCTGCGTGAGCCGAGACTTGCAGGGAAGACGCCATCTGCTGTGGTCTTGAGGCTTCTGTGATGTGACTGCTCACACTAGGGGCATGGCAGTTATGACCCCATTTGCTCATGACCCTGCTGGCTGAGCAGATTCTCCTCCCCAAAGCTCTGTGGGTGGTCAGCTGTCACCCCCACAGCAAGGGTGGAACAGAAGAGACCAGAACTCTTGGGGCTTCCTGAACCCAAGATCACAAATTCGAGCCACTTGCCACTAGTCCTTGCCCTGCTAAGCCCTGGACCTGGAATCTAACTTGAGCTTGGTTTACCCTTCAAAGCCCTCTAGGTTCAAAAGCAGTGGATTAGGGTTCAGAAGAGCTGGGCCGTGCTTGTAGGAGTTAAACAAGATGCTGCCCAGGCCTCACTCATGCCAAAGCGCTTTGCTTTTCTAAATGCTACGAGGACTCCAAGCGAAACCGTCTTGTCTTTTCTCCTCATTTATTATTTTCCTCCAATACCATTTATGCTCTCTCCTTTTTCTTTCTGTTCTTGCTTCCTTTGTTCTATCTAGAATAAAATATTCCAGAGACCCTTGACGTACTAAGGCAACAATTCTCAGCCCGAGATAGGGATTGGACTCTGGGATGCTTTTCAAAAATACAGAGCTCTATACCACTCCTCCCACCACAGACACACTGGATTAGACGTCAGTATTTCTAGAAAGCTCACCAAGACATTCGAGGGCACGGCCGAGGTTGAGAATTACAGAAAGATGGGGACAGATTCAAGAAAAATGTAGTCCCTGGAAAAGGAAGGCTTAAATATTAAGTAAATATAGTAAAGGAAAAAGTAATTCCGCCAAGGAAAATAAAAGTTGGTAACAGGATGAATTAAAGCTTTCCTCTCCACTGATAAACACTGGCATAGATATATCTTTCTCTTTTATATTCTTACTCTTTGATATTTTTCTTCCTTTTCCCCCTTTTCATTTTCCTCCTGGATGGAGTAAGGAAGGGAATCAATGTCAGGTTGAAGAAGACTGAGCTGGGTTGAGATGGACGGGAGGACTCAGTGGAAATGGAAGGTTGAGTGTTTGCAGGGATAATGACAAATCCTGACATCCCAGCTTGGGCACTGGCAATCCAGGCTGGCAACAGAGGGGAGATTTTCAGGGGCACAGTATCTGTTCTCAGGGCGTGGGCAATACAGCGAAGTAAAAGTTCTCAGCAACTCTCATTTCTTCTGACATTCCAAAATCCTGAGCTTTTAAAACTCTACCTTTGCCCAATGTCTCCTGTCTCCAATACTACCTCTTCCTTCTACTTCCCAAAGGAAAACTCACTGGGATCTCATTACTGCCAAGACATAAGAACCTTGACCTGACAGTTGGTCATTTGTTATCTTCAATATCTAGGAGGTAAGATGTACCATGGTCTTGGTAGCATCGGTGTTCCCACACTTTAATATCTTACTAGATGTGAATACATTCAACTAGCTTAAAAGGTGGATTACATATATTTTATTGGTTAAAGCAATCACAATACATACTTATTAATAAATGTTTCATAGAGCTGGATATTTTAAAAGAAGATTCATAATAATTGGTAAATTCACAGAATCCTAGAAGCTACTCAGAGAATCCCCTGGCTATGCTTCTGCTTTTATACATGATGCCAGAAAATGGGTAGTTTGGGTGATTTTGCCCAAAATTACAGACCCAGGAACTAGCTGTGGTCTCTGGTTTTCAATTCAATAATATTTTTAATCAAAATCATCTTATCATAGGCATTGAATTATACCAAAGTTAATTCTCAATTAATTGCAGTTTTGTGGAACTTCATTATTTAAGCGGACACTGATTAACCATTATTATTCTCGATATTAAGCAGAACCACTTGTTGGAAAAGTATGCTACTTGGAGATGCCTTTTATTTTATTTTATTTTTTTACACACGACTTGCCAATACCCAGTTTCATTTTGCTTCCTTCTTTTTTCTTTCCTTCTCTTTTTGATCCATCTTTTCATCCATTCACCCATCCACCCATCAACCATCCATCCAACCCATCCACCCATCTATCCATCTATCTATCTATCCATCCATCCATCCATACTAGACATCATGCTAGGCACTGGAGATACAACAGGAAGAAAAAAATGAACATAGTCTCTGGCTTTCATGGAATTGATAGACATGTAAATGGACACAAATAAGACATAAACAGTAAGAATTAAAATTGCAATTACAACCTAAGGTAAACCTTCTAAGAAAAGAATGAATAAGATTCTATAAAAATTTAGGTAGGGCATGGCAGCTCACCCCTGCAATCCCAGCACTTTGGGAGGGTGAGGCAGAAGGATTGCTTGAGCCCAGGAGTTTGAGACCAGCCCAGGCAACATAGTGAGACCTCATCTCCACCAAAAAAAAAAAAAAAAAAAAATTAGCCAGGCATGGTGGTGTACGCCTGTGGTCCCAGCTACTTAGGAGGCCAAGGCAGGAGGATTGCTTGAGCCCAGGAGGTGGAGGCTGCAGTGATCCATGATTGTGCCACTGCACTCCTGACTGGATGATAGAGTGAGACCCTGTCTTGATACATACATATATATATATATAAAATATATATGTATGTATATTTATATATTTTATATATTTTATATATATATATATATATATATATATATATATATATATATAAAATAAATTTTGAACAAAGGAAAGAAATTATCTTGGCTTGAGGGCAGGATAGTAGACTTCCCCAAGGATGTGACCCTTGCCCTGCCTTCTAATGTATCTAAAGTCGAAGAGAGGCAAGCAGAGAGTATTACAGAGAGAGCAGCGAGGACAAATGCCCTGTAATTCAAGGAACTGAATGGAAGCCAGTGGCTGGACAGCAGAAAGCAAGAGGCAGCATTTCTGAGAGGAAGTTGGAAGGTTAGTCGGAGGCAGGCCTCTGCCGAACCTTGCTGAACATGAGATGGGAAGTGAGGCCGGGCGCGGTGGCTCAAGCCTGTAATCCCAGCGCTTTGGGAGGCCGAGACGGGCGAATCACGAGGTGAGGAGATCGAGACCATCCTGGCTAACACGGTGAAACCCCGTCTCTACTAAAAAATACAAAAAACTAGCTGGGCAAGGTGGCGGGCGCCTGTAGTCCCAGCTACTCGGGATGCTGAGGCAGGAGAACGGTGTGAACCCGGGAGGCGGAGCTTGCAGTGAGCTGAGATCCGGCCACTGCACTCCAGCTTGGGCGACAGAGCGAGACTCCATCTCAAAAAAAAAAAAAAAAAAAAAAAGAGATGGGAAGTGACTGGCTGATTTTAAGCGGGGAGGTTGGGGGTGTCATAATTATATTTTCATTGTGAAAGGACAATTGGCCTGGGCACAGTGGCTCACTTTGGCAGGCCAAGGAGGAAGGAGGTTGGATCACTTGAGGTCAGGAGGTCAAGACCAGACTGGCCAACATGGTGAAATCCCATCTCTACTAAAAATACCAAAAATTAGCCAGGCATGGTGGCGGGCTCCTGTAATCCCAGCTATTTGGGAGGCTGAGGCAGAATTGCTTGAACCCAGGAGGTGTAGTTTGCAGTGAGCTGAGACTGCGCCAGGGCACTCCAGCCTGGGTGACAGAGCAAGACTCTGTCAGGAAAAAAAAAAAAAAAAGATTGGCTGCAGGGCTGAAATGGACTGGAGAGGAGTTGATATGGAGAAAGGCAAACCAAGGAACAGACTTCCATATAAATTATGGTGACTTGGACTAGAGTACTGCTCTGGAGGTGGCAAGAGGTTTTAGAAAGACTTAGGGGATAAATATCAGTGATGAATTGGACATACAGTATGAGAAATAGGTAGATGTCAAGAATAATTCCTGACATTTTGGCTTATATAACTGGAATGAATTTGTCCAAATTTTGGCAAAAAGTGCAATTTAATTACACTTAATTAGTCTTTACTATTCCTAAGCAACACAGGGGTTACAAAGATGAGTGAGACATGACCCAAGTCTAGTAAGGTCACCATACCCTCAAAAAAAAAAGCAACATTCAGAACACTACAGTAAGTATTCCCTTTGCATGGACACATTCTAGAAATGAAGCAGCTAATAGAAAAATTCCTATTTTAGAGTTATAAATCAAAAGTGGGTAGAGACAGAGTTGTTTAAGTTTCAGGATATATATAAGACACTTGCATTTGTAATCAAATTCCTACACTGGATGAGCAAATGTTCCAAGCAAAACCAGACTAAATATAAATGCCCAAAGCAAACTTGTCTTATGGGATGGACTGTTCAGTGTTAAGAAAGTTTGGGTTCAAATAGATGTACGGAATTGCTGAAGTCCCTTTTTGTACTTTTGGGAGGGCAAAATTTTATGCCCAGTAAGTAAGATTTTGTCCAATTTCAACTTGGCTGGAGGAGGTGGTGAAATCACGGATTCATTCTCACAGTGGACTAAAGTTGCAGATATCCATGTATCTCATGTGGATGCCAAGGCCACCCGTTTGTCCACTGAGACTCAACTCCTTTTCTGCACCTTTTATATACCTTTAATTGAGTCCAAAGGAAATCAATTTCTGTCTGCTTTATTAGATTTTTGAACTATGCCTATGCTGCCTAATGAAAAAGGTCCACCTTTTAGTAAATCTGCAGGCTCAAGGCTTTCCTACTGAATAGCTTACCTACCTACCACCACGGAGCAATATTTAATTCCTTAAATTGCTTATGCAAAATGAAAGACTAGCTTTTTCTTACCCAAGGCCTTGATAGCATAGGCACTATATAGTGACTATGATAACAGGGAACTTAATTCCTTTAGTCTGAGTTTTCTCATCTGTAAAATAAAGGGGTATTATCTAATATCACTACCCCCAAATTCTGAGATTCTCTCTGCTTTCCTCCTACTGCTCCAAATTCTGTCTCCAGCATGTGCCTCCTTGAATTATTTTTAAAAATGTTTTTATATCAACCTCTAACAATTTATGTTAAAATATGTTTTCATAGAATCATAGAGTAGTTAGAGTGTTAGAGTGCTATGAATACATAAATAACATCAGTTTATTGGCTTACTGTACCCCAAAATTGAGAAATACATTCACATGTGATATGTTTTGACATACAGATTCCTGGGTCTCCATAAACCTACTGACTCAGAATCTCCAGGGAAACAGGATTAGAAACTGCATTCTTTCTCTGGTTACATAGACACAATATTCATTTTATGAGACTACGTGTCTTCTTAGTGTAAGCTGGTATAAAGCTTGAAAATTTCAGTAATGTTTGTCTCCACACACTGTCATCATTTCTGCCTCTGGGTTTGTACACATGTTGCTCCATATTCTGGAATGTTCTTTCCCTTCGTCTTAGCAAAATTCTATCCATCAGTCAGAACTTTGATCAAGTCCTATCTCCTGACTAAATAATAGCTCATAACTACGTGCCAGACACTGTGCTAAGCGTCACTCAGACAAGCCTCATGATAGCCCACAAGGGAGCTGCTGTTCTTAACCCCATTATACAGCCAAGGGCACAAAGGCTTAGAGAAACCCAAGATTAGGTTGCTAACCTAACCATCTCTCAGTGAGTATAGACCGTGGGGTCTGAGCATGCTCTGCCTCACCAAGGACCTCTGTCACCCTCTGCATAGACCACCTTCCTTGCTCACTGCACAGTACAGCTCCCAAGCATCTCTCTTGTCTCTTAACTCCCCCAGAACATGCAGTCTGAGCCCAAGTGAGCACCTATTTGCAAGCTTTGCAATTCTTTCCTTGCATCTTCTGTCTTCCCAACTAAACTACAAATCCAGCAAAGGCAAGGGCAACATGGTAGGCTTGACTAATGTTTCTCAATTGATTACACATGAGAAAAATGTAAATTGTGAAAATGTGCAAGATTGTTATCGTGTTTTAACCACAGAAGAGTATCAAGTAGCAAAAGAAAATATCAAGTGCAGCGTCAATCTTTGTTCTAGAAATACGTTTTTTTTTTCTCTACGTAAGTTTAGGAGTTGGGAGGAGATGGAATGATAAAAAGCACAATGGAAAGAAATCCATTTCTCAATGGCCATATTTCACTTCCCGGAGACCTTGGCCGCACCTCTAGGACCACTCTACTGTATGGATTGTGCTGACCCAGAAAATATGAGAATTGTGGTCTTGTAAAATCTTTTTTTGCTTAAATCAATTCCATATGAGCAGAGCAATAAAAGCTCCCTTGTAGATGTTACACCCTGCAATGCATGCCCCTAATCTCTTAACAGACAATTGGGTAAAAGAATTTGCTGATAGAGTTACAATTTTGAGT
Organism: Theropithecus gelada; assembly: GCF_003255815.1. Lineage (NCBI taxonomy): Eukaryota > Metazoa > Chordata > Mammalia > Primates > Cercopithecidae > Theropithecus > Theropithecus gelada. The sequence continues at coordinate 100,981,922 of NC_037680.1, read as the reverse complement.
TGGGTCACTTTATGAAATGAATGAATTAAAATGTGCTTTCCTTTGTCTTAGGGAAAATAATTTTTTCATATTTGTTGGTATTTTCCATATTTGACTTAAGAGTCATGTTGGCTTCAACACTAATAACTAAAGTTAAGTTAAATTTAGAGAAACTTCTGACCTAATGTGAATTCTATTTGAGGGTCTTTAAATTCTCTTAAGTGGAAATTAAAGATATTTGCCGGAGTAAATGTGTGCAATGCGTTATTGAGAGACTTCTGTTAATGGTAAAATGTAATCACCTGTACTGTTCTCTTTTGTCTTCTCCTACTTTAAAATATTTTTCTCTAATTCATCTCGGTACACACATAGATTCAAAAAAGAAAAACTTGTAATGTATATTAGCAGTTTTATTTCCCAAAACTTTTAAGCATCTAAAATCATTCAGGAAACTTTTTGTTCACCTTGTGTATTTTCAAGTATTTCTCAAGTTGGGAAGGCTAGGATACTAAAATAGATTATTTTTATCGTATTTTCAAAAATTGACAACTAGTAGTTCCTTTGAATGTTTATAACGACTTAAGTTAACAAAGTAGTTTTTCTCCCAAGGGTAAAAATAGATTGTGAGAGATTTGAACATTAATTTAATTGTAAAGAGTTACAATTAGTGGCAGTAAACATGTAGAAAGATAAACATCTAAATTTCTTAAATGTCTATAGAGCTTTTATTTTGGCTTTAGAAGTAATAATAAATGGCACATTATTCAAGATGTTACTCCAAATATAATTTAGAAAACTTTTCTTGTCTTTTAAGCATGGAACTAATATATTTAATTAGGTTCTATTAATTTTTCAAAACATTGTTCAGAAATTAAGTTTTATTTCTTGAAAGCCCTGTAACTATACTCTTGAATTTTCTGCCTCTTGTCACTGTCTATTACCAAAGGGTTTCTTTTCGAGGCCCTACAATGATAATTTAAACTCAAGGACTGGCCCAGTTTTTATTTGCTTCTGTCTGGCTTTATTAGTAGTAATTGTCTTCATTCTTTGTGTGCTTGTTGTATGCAGGGCATGGCTCATGATGGAGGCTTTAAAATATTGTGGAATGACGAATTTCACAGAGAATTATAGTAATGGAGAAGGTCTTAGTCTGTTTGTGGTGCCTTAACAAAATGCCTGAGGCTGGGTAGCTTACAAACAGTGGAAAGTTGTTTCTCATGGTTCTGGAGGCTGGGAAGTCCAAGATCCAGGTGCCAGTGGACTTGGGTGTTTGGTAAGGGCTTCCTTCCTGCTTCCACAATGGCTCCTTGTTGCTGCATGACCGTTTGGCAGAAGGGATGGAGAAGGGACAACCTCACTCCCTCAAGCCTTTTTGGTAAGGGTAGTCATCTCATTCATGAGGGTGAACCCTCATGGCTTAATTACCTCCCAAAGGCTCCGCCTCTTAATTCCATCACGTTGGGGGTTAGCTTCCAACATATAAATTTTGGAAGGACACATACATTCAAACCATAGCAGAGGGGCCCCCAGTTTTAATTCCACATATATTCAATTTGGTATTTTAGGTGTTAAAAACTTATCTACATGTGGACACATGGGGGGATCAACACACACTAGGGCCTGTTGTAGGGATGTTGGGGGAGGGGGAGCATCAGGAAGAATAGCTAATGGATGCTGGGCTTAATACCTAGGTGATGAGTTGATCTGTGTAGCAAACCACCATGGCACATGTTTACCTGTGGAGCAAACCTGCACATCCTGCACATGTACCCTGGAATTTAAAACAAAAGTTGAAGAAGAAAAAAAGAAAATGAAAAAAATATCTATGTGTCAGTCAGCCTAGAGTGTGTACTTGAGTAATCATCCTAGCAGGTGACATACTTACTCTTATAATATTGTCATTATTCAAAACACTTACTTTCCTTAGATCTTATTTGGAACTGCTCTAGAGTCAGTTTGCACACTGGAGAATAAAGCTCACCATTTCACGTTTGGGATCAAAGTGGAATTCTATGGCTCAGTTGCCCACTTTAACTCATCTGACTTGGAGCTAAGTGACTTTTCACTGTGTTAAAAAAATCATACTAAGGAAAAATTTTATCACTATTATTGGCAGTGAGCAATGTCTCTAATGGCAATTCAAAAAAGCACTTTCCAAAAATAACTTGTATATGGCCAAGGCACACTTCTGGGATGAGGGAGCCATCTTTCAAGGACACTTCTTTGAAAAGACCATACCCACTTGTTATGTGTGCTTTGAAACTAGACACATTATTTTATACCATACCTCATTCATTTAATTTATCAATCCAGATATACTTCTGTCAGGAGCTTTGGGAGTGTGGTTTGATTTTTTAAAGCATCACACCGTGCCCAAGTTCTGCATTCCACAATGAGAAACATGGACTTTAGGTCCTACCCTTCTTTAAGAATTAAGTTCTGTAGATAGGTTACAATGCTACAAGTGGAGAATAAGCAATATAAAGGGCTTAGCGAAATATGAACTTGGGAAAGTGAGCTGTTAGTGTCTGAATTATATTTTAATATGTCAAAATTAAATTTTGACAAACCAGACTGGAGTCATGTCATAGAATTTAATTAATGCAAGAGCTTTTAGAGATCATCTAGTTACAATCTCATCATCTTTTGGATTTAAAATATTGATGGTTCAAGCTTACATGACTAAGACCAGAGAAGTAATTTTTAGCCCTCAGAACTAATGCATCAACCTTTGAGCAGAATACCATCCTACCATCCTACCATCCAAACTGACCCAGTATTGTTAGTTCCCCCATGGTACCCATCACTGAAATACTTTTTGAAATTGTGCATTCATGAGGACATCTACATTTCTTTAGCTATTTTTTAATATATGATTTTTTTATTATATAAAGAAATTAATATATCTCATATATTTGATTTATAGGTGCATTGATTTCTATATAATGTATATATTTGACTTTGCATTTTTGGTATTGTCTGTTTTATTAGTGAACTAAAAGTTGCCCTTTTAAAAATACAGAGTAAGGATTTGTTCACAGGTTTTGTACGTATGCAAGAATTTTGCTTTTTCTTTTTCTTTTTTTTTTTTTTTTGAGACGGAGTCTGGCTCTGTAGCCCAGGCTGGAGTGCAGTGGCCGGATCTCAGCTCACTGCAAGCTCCGCCTCCCGGGTTCACGCCATTCTCCGGCCTCAGCCTCCCGAGTAGCTGGGACTACAGGCGCCCGCCACCTCACCCGGCTAGTTTTTTGTATTTCTTAGTAGAGACGGGGTTTCACCGTGTTAGCCAGGATGGTCTCGATCTCCTGAACTCGTGATCCGCCCGTCTCGGCCTCCCAAAGTGCTGGGATTACAGGCTTGAGCCACCGCGCCCGGCCCGAATTTTGCTTTTTCAATGTCATCTGTTTAAACTAGATGAACTTCTTTTTATCCTTTAAGTCTCATAAGCGTCAGTTTCTTGGGGAAGTCTTCCTTCATTTTTCAAACCTAGTGAGATGCACCTGTGGTTAAAACTTGGCATTGGAAACCCATGCTCCTCCCTGATAACTCTCAATGCATTTGTAGTTAATTGTTCATGGCAGTCTTCCTTGGTAGACTCTGGACTCCATAAAGGCGGGGACCCCATCTGTCTCAGACCCCCAGAATCTCTCCAGCATGTAGCATGCACATGGCAAGTATTTCTTCTCGTCAGGACTCTGGGTTGCAAGGTTACAACTCACACCAACTTATGCAGGAAGAAAGAACCAGTGGCTCACGGAGCTAAAACGTGTAGAGATAAAAGTGGGTTGTTTCATCACGGCTGTGTTCCTAGACTCAAGCTTTGTCCTTAGGATGATTTTTCCTCTTGTTGCTTTTACTCTTAAATATATTCTGTCTTTGTAGTGGCCAAGATGACTCCGGTTGTTCCAGGCTTACCTGATCCTTGGTACCCCATGTCTCACAGGGGTATCGATTCAGCAAATATTCCAACGTGGGTTTTCATTGTTCTGCTTGGGTCGTGGATTCATCCATGAGCCCCCTGATGGCTGAAGAGTCTGGTGTTCTGACTACGTTAGTCAGGATTGGGAGACATTCCAAAAACTTGGAGCAGAGGTCAACCGCACCTGACCCATATAAAGAGTGATATCTAAAGGGAGAAAAGGAATTCTCTTATCAGAACAGGGGGAATGAATACTGGGCAAGCAGAAACATTAATAAATGACTTATATTTATGCAGTGATCTATGTGGGTTTTTTTTAGACAGTGTCTTGCTTTGTCACCCAGGCTGGAGTGTAGTGGTGCAATCCTAGCTCATTGCTGCCTTGAGTTCCTGGACTTAAGCAATCCTCCCGTCTCAGCCTTCCAAGTGTCTGAGGCTACAGGAATGCACCATCATGCCTGGCTAATTTTCGTACTTTTTGTAGAGATGGGGTCTCACTATGTTGCTCAGGCTAGTCTTATACTCCTGGTGTCAAGCGATCCTCCCCCTTGGCCTTCCAAAGTGCAGGGATTAGAGGTGTGAGCCACTGCATCTGGCTTGCATTTACTAATTTAAGATGTGCACTGAAATGCCCAGAAAACTGGTGTGGAGGGAATGAATGAATAATACAAAGTTTTATGATGAAGGCCGGCCTATATTTCATACCTACAGTATATTGGTAATATTATGATTATAATTATGATGGTTACCATTATCGTTTATTGACTGCCAGAAACTTTGCAACTGGATCCCTGTACAGTGATAAGAGATTTTTCTCATCATTTATTAGAAAGCAATCTGAAAGGCCAACATCCCTCTAATTGTTTCTCATCCCATATGTATTTGAAGAACTTTGTACATGTCTTTGTTTGTGGCTTGCAGTTTGCATCTAATTTCTGGCTTTTATTTTTCTCATTTTAGCACAATTGCCTGCTACCTCATAGTGTTCTCTTGGGTGAGCTGACCAAGTTTTTTCTTATAATTGTAATTTGTATTTTGAGTGTTTGCATAATTAATTCGGCTTCTTCCCACTCCTTCTTCACTTTTTCATATAGGATAGCTTCCCATCTTCCACCCCCAACTCTTGGGATCTTTCTATTGTTCTTTTGAGAAACACTGAGCTTCACTAGATGAATTTTCTGTTAAAAGTCTGGTCCAAAGAGATTTTGCTATTTTACTAAGCCTATTAATTTTGGCATTCGCTTGTTATTAATTTTTTTCTAACTTCACGTCTCCCATAGTTTTCTTAAGTATTCTAAATTCCACACTAAGACCTTCCTGTTTTCCTACGGAGTTTTAACCTTCTTTGAGGAAATGTAGTGAAGTTCTTTTTGAGGAAATGTAGTGAAGTTCTTTTTTTTTTGAGACGGAGTCTCACTCTGTTTCCCAGGCTGGAGTCCAGTGGCACAATCTCAGTTCACTGCAAGCTCCGCCTCCCGGATTCACGCCATTCTCTGCCTCAGCCTCTCCAGTAGCTGGGACTACAGGCGCCCGCCACCTCGCCCGGCCAATTTTCTTTTTTTAAAAATTTTTAGTAGAGATGGGGTTTCATCGTGTTAGCCAGGATGGTCTCGATCTCCTGACCTCTTGATCCACCCACCTCGGCCTCCCAAAGTGCTGGGATTACAGGCATGAGCCACTGCACCCGGCCATGTAGCAAAGTCCTTAAAGTGGATTCTTGAAATCCCTGAGACTGCAAAAACCTGCGTGAGCATTCCCAGACACAATTTCCAGGGGCAAGGTTGGTATCTGTCATCAGAGTTCAAGTTTATGAAGCATGAATTTTTCAGAGCTGAGGTCCTCTCACCACAGTCCTGCTGGTCATTGATGAACTGATCTTCAGCTTCTGGCATAAAGGGTGAGGGCCTGGGTTTTTTGTCATGATCGTGTCTTGACTTTGGCCCTGTTCTCTATGTAGGGAGGGTTTCAAAAGAAGAGGGCTCAGACTGTCAACAAACTTATCTTCTGTCCTGGGTCAGTGACTGCAGAGGGTCAACTTCTCAGTGTGACACGGTCTTTGAAGACTTCTATGACCCTGCTACTTTGTGGCACCCTCTCCAGATGCAGCACTGCCTGCCCCCTGTCCAGCCATGCTTTATCTGCAAAGGTAGCACCCACTCCTTTTCCACGCATGCCTATTTAGGAGATTAGTGACTCATCACGTACGTTGTCTTTCTCTTTCCTGTATTCCTAGAGAGTTCTGGGTCTCCCTTTACTTCTTAGACTTGAATACATGTATATGGAACCTGGATGTACAAAAACCACATCAGGCAGCAACCTCCTATTCTTTCTTCTTTATGTCCTTATTGATGTCACTGTGGTCTGGTTGCTCTGCTCAAGTATAACCATATTCAGTCCCTGCTGCATGTTTTCCAGGCTGCTGGCACTTAGGTTCCTCTCTCCTTCACAATTCACCTACAGTGCTAAGCAGGGCATTCTTTGCCCTGGCCATCACTAGCAGAACAGAGGGACACAGGGATCGGGTTGAAGCTGAGAGGAAGGACTCCCACAGAAGACTCTGTGCCATAGGAGTAAACCAAGCTAAGTTTCAAACACATCAGACTACTTGTAAACACCACATTCTCTACATTAGAGGTGAGATGGAGGCCAATGCTGTAAAGTCAAGGGTTCTGAGGCTGCTGCCAAAAAAAGGCGGGGGGTGGTTAAAGAATCTGGAACAGGATATAATGATTTAGCTGGATTGAGATGTACAGCTACAGTTAGGCTGGATTAAAATGCAAGAGGTAAAGAAACAAAAGAAAATAATACCTGGGATTCTTCCCTACCATCTAAGACTTCCTCAGCATCATTACTGTAGAGTGAATGATCTGCTCATAGACACTGTGTGTGTGCTTGTGTGTGTAGTGATAGAAGAATGCGATGGACACATGCTCATCATTGACCAGTATGATTGGGAAGGGCATCAAATATCACTTTAGTCTTTATTCCAGACTAAATATTCTGGAAATATACTTATTCCTTAGAGAATGAGTCTCCTGCAATCTTATTCTTCCAGTGGTTACCATCGTTAACAGTGCGATGTCTATTCTTCCTATTCATATATTAAAATAAATGCACATGTACCCACAAATAGATATTTCATACATCAATGGGATCATCCATAATCCTGTTCCATAGCTTGGTTATTCTGCTACCAATGTATTTTAAGTATCACCATTTAAAAAATAAATTTTGAAAACGAAATAGATGAATATTTCCTGAAAATTTTACTGAAGAGCATCAGATTCAATTACATCTCTAAAGAAGCACCAGGGAGAAGTTTAAAAGATACTAATGATTAAGTCTGGAACACTTCTTAGAATCAATGATTACATTTCACAAACTCATTTTTTTTAAGTGAAAATCATGCTGGCACAGAATTAGATAATCTCAATGTGAAAACTGCAGCAGCCACCAGCTGACAACTGATGAAACCCGGATGCCACTTTGGCGTGTGTTAGCTATTTAACAGGGTTCGAATCAGATCAGAAATTATGAGAGTCAGATTAAGAACCGAAATTCTAACAAGTTCCACCGTACGTGCTTAACATTTTGCTCTCTCTACCCTTGACATCTATTTTTTAAAACTGGCTGTGATTATTAAAGTATCACATTCTGAACTATAGTGTTAAGTTAACAAGTGATTACGTAAGAGCCATCAAGGTCAAAGGCTGAAGCCACAGCAGTAGTAGGAATTAATGAACTAAGACCTCTAGCTTCTAGGTTCCAGCCAAGCTTTCTTTTTGATAAAACACTTTCTATTTTGAAAGAATTACAGACTCACAAGAAATTGCAAAAATATTACCAGGAGACACTGCGTACCCATCTCCCAGCTTCCTCCAGTGGTAACTAACGTCTTATATAACAGTAATACATTATTAAGCCTAGGAAATTGACATTAGAACAGTACAATGAACTAGACTACAGATATTACTTGGATGTCACCGGATTTTGAATACACTCTTTTTTTTTTACATGTTGTGTGCATAGTTCTATGATTTTACCCCACGTATAGATCTGTGTAACACCAGAGCTAACAGCCACAGAACTGCTCTGTTACTACGAAGGAGTTCCTTAGCACTACTCTTTTATGCTCACATCCTTCCCTCCCTCTCTAAGTCCTGGCAACCACTGATCTGTTCTCCATTTCTGTAATTTTGTCATCTCTGTATTTTTGGCCTTATGACATTCCCTGCTACCTCACAATCAATGTTTCTGGTGCAGATCTTCTCTGAAATGTCCATCTGGTCCCGTTCAGTCTTCCGTCTTTTGAGGCCTGGAGTTCCTTGATTCAATCAGCCATAAAGGTCACAGATGATCAGTGGTTGATACTGCAGTGAAGAAAGCAAGGTCCATAGAATCTAACGCCAATGACAATGAGAACTTGACTCAGCCTAATTTCACCAATGTATTTCTGGGGCTATTGTAGCAAAGCACCACACGTTGGGTGGCTTAAACAACAGAAATGTATTGTCTGATGGTTTAGGGGCTGGAAGTCTGAGGTCAGGGTGTTGGCAGGGCCATGCTTTCCCTGAAAGTGCCACGGAAGGATCGGTCTTACTCTTCCCTCTTACCTTCTGGTAGTCTCCTGACTCATGGCAGCACAGCCCATCTTTGTATGATGTTCTCCCTGTGTGCATGCCTACACGTCATGCTCTGTCAATACGTCTCTCTCTCTCTGCCTCTCTGTGTCCACATTTTCTCTCTTATAGGGACACCAGTCGTATCGGATTAGGGCCCTCTCTAATAACTTTATTTTAACTTAATTACCTCTGTAAAGATCCTATCTCCAAATAAGTTCACATTTTAAGGTACTAAGGGCTAGAACTCCAGTACACTATATTTTTGCGGGGGGATACAGTTTAACCCGGTGAACAAGTTCCCTGAAAAGAAATTTAGAAAAAAGAGATTTTATTCCAGTGAAAAGTTGCAAACTGCAGAGATGTAGCTTCAGTATAAACTGGAAGTGCATTCCAGATAATAAGAAAAGGGTTTATCTTCTGTAGAGAGTGTGCCCACCTAGGTTCCCTCTCAGGTCCTCTTTTGTGAATGAAGGATTCAAACTTGCTTAGTTTCGATTGCTTGATCTTTGTTGAGTTCTATTGGTTATATAGGTCACAGCCTATTAGGTGGTTTAGGTGGCATAAATAGGAACAATGAACGTCCCAAAGTTAAGCTGACCTGCAGGTTTTCCAGAAACTCAGGGCATGTGTGTGACCTTAAGTCAGCAAATGGCCTAAACTGAACTATTGGAAACTACTGTCTACATGGTGAAATCCAAGAAAGATGGCTGGGTGCGGTGGCTCAGGCCTGTAACCCCAGCACTTTGGGAGGCCAAGGTGGGTGGATCACCTGAGGTCAGGAGTTCGAGACCAGCCTGGCCAACATGGTGAAACCCCATCTCTACTAAAAATACAAAACATTAGCTGAACGTGGTGGCGGATGCTTGTAATTCCAGCTACAGGGGAGGCTGAGGCAGAAGAATTGCTTGAACCCGGGAGGCAGAGGTTGTAGTGAGCTGAGATCATGCCACTGCACTCCAGCCTGGGCAACGAGAGTGAAACTTTGTCTCAAAAACAAACAAAAACAAAAGCAAACAAACAAAAAACCCAAGAAAGATCCTTTCTGTGGCTCACGTGGGCTCCGTCTAAGTTCTTGTTTCCCTTTACAGGAGACTCACTTCTTTCCCAGTTAACTTCAGAAATGACCTCATCATCCCAGTGAGTTACCCCCTCTTCTGAAGTGTTCCAAGAAAATGAACGTTCTTTAACTCTACAGTAAACATAATCTCTAGGCAACCGGGTTTCAATGCCAAAAATAAAAATGGAAGGCTTGGTTTTCTTATGGAGTGACTCAGCTTTTTGTTTGTGTAAGCTAATTTGTTCTGAACTAGAAGAACTGCTGAACTATATAGTTTACATAGCCTGATAGATTGCAGACTAATAATGAGAGGTACAACACATCTTTCCGGCCGTTATTTAGAGGCAGTAGGCAATGAAGGTTGGAGAAGTTCTAAAATGCTTTTTTCTCAAAACCAGTTTTGAACAGGGGGGATTGCTTGGTTTTTCTCTGTCTTCTAGTGTTCTTTATCTTTGCGCTTATTCCTTGTGGTAGATTTACAAAGCAAAATATTAAATAATGCCAAAAAATAAAAATTAAAAGTCTCAGTTAAAGAATTTTTAAAATCATGCTTCGAAAAGGCATAAAGCAGAGGTAGCAAATATAACTTAATGATAATAATTGTATCTATAATTTATTAAGTACTGATTGTGAGCCAGGCACTCTTCTAAGCATTTTATTTGCATACACTTATTTTAGCATATAATTAAGGAATCTTAAAAGGAGATAGTAATCAAGAATTAACAGCATTCTGTGTTTTTAGGAAACATGGATTTTGTGTGGCAAAGTAGGTGGTTGAAATGATCACACAGATGTAAAAAAGAATCAGGGAGGAATAATGGCATAGAGAAAATTTAAAGAGTAATGTATTATGATCTCTTTAAGACCATAGTATCATAAAACGTCAACTTATATAACTTATTCAGTTAAAAAAATAAACTTCAGGAAAAATTCATGAATATTGATCAATGATCAATGGCACTCCAAACTTTTTTACACACTATACTGTTTGAGTGATAATGTATAAAAATGTTTTTAAATCCTAATATATCTTTTTAAGATTTAAGGATGGTCATATGACATTTGTGGTTAAATGAGTTGGCTTAAATGAAGCATTTGGAAAACAGAAGCATTATACAAATGCTGAACAGAATTAGATTCATAAGATGTTTAGAAAACTTTAGAGTAGTGACCATAACTCCTTCCACAGTAACAACTTTTTGAAGAAATCTAGAGTCTATTCATTTAGAGCTGTTTTCTACATTTAGGTTTTGAAGCTCAAGTGACGTGAAGGTTCAATGTGTTTTCTTTCCTACAGGTTATATGCACTTCTTGAAATTAAGAAACAGATGAACCTACTTCCTAGAAAACGTGGCAGGTTTTTTTATTGGAAGTTGTCCCGTATAATAAGGATGACACATTCTCTAAGATAAGAAATTGAAGGAAGAAGGGGGAAAAAGAGATGGTGAAAAGTGGAGAAAGGAAAGCTCTACTAGGTGTATACTGTATGTCTAGATGCTGTAGATTTATTATGGACAAAGATACGTGGTGTAGCATTTCCTTATAATTAAATAATGTTCAAACTTCTAGTCTTTGAGTAGCACTTGTTCAGTGTAGAGCTCTTCCAAATTCAATGATGAAAAATGTCTGTTGCCCACAATTTCCTCTTCTTTCTCATCTTTTATCCTAAATATACTTAGGAGCTATTTCAGAATAATAGATTCACTGTAGGATGGAATTTAACTATTTCATTACAACCTTTTATCTAAAAAATTTAAAAAAGCTATTTCAATAAGTATGAGTATTTCAAACTCGACCTATTTCATTGTAACAATTATAAGTAAATAGAAAAAAATTGAATTATGTCTTATGTGGACTGAAGAGTAAGACATGGGGAATTTTAATAATTTGAACAATTCTGAGTTGCTGGAAATATAAAAGAAAGTTTTAATAGAAAGACAATACATTTTTAAAGCTCTTTTAATGTATTGGGTCATGGAGTAAGACAGGTTTTGAAGTGGAAAACTTGTAAACTTTGATACATCCAGAAAAAAACAGTAACTCTTTTGAGAGATTAAGGCAATGTTTTTGAAGAATATCAGAGATTCATGGGCATGTCACTGATTCTGAGATTCCTAATGGAGGCCATCTCACCTGTCAGGTTATCCTGTCCTGCCTTAGCCTGGGAAGCTGCCAAAGAGAGGAAACAAGAACAAGGACAGCCGTCTAATAGAACAAGGCAATGAAAGTGTTTTGCAACTTATGTTGACTTAAAAAACATTTCTTTTTGTTTGGAACTAATTACGAACTCACAAGAAGCTGCCAAAAGTGTACAGAGAAGTCTCATGTCCCCTGCATCCAACTTTCCTCAATGTTAGCATCTTACATACATAGCACATTATCAGAACGAGGAAATTGATGTTGACAGAATACAATGAACTAGACAGCAGATCCCACTCAGATTTTACTAGTTTTTATATACACTCTTTTTTTTTTGGATTGACATTTACAAGTTGAGAATATTTAACCCAAGTTCCCAAAGTCCTAGTTAGCATTGTCTCTAATAATTTCCCTCGCTCTATTCCTCCTCCTTCCTTGGTTCACTCACCTGCTTACTCTTTTCCTGCCTGGTTTCCATCCATTCCACAATGGTACTCATGTAGTATCGGGTGACGTGCTATGTGCTGGAAATATTAGTGAAGACAGTGGTGGTGGGGCCCTCACGCACAACCCAGCCATCTCTCCCACCTTCTCTGCCATCCTCATCAGACCCTTAACAAGCCACCTGATGAATCTTCCAGCCTACCATCTCCCCCAATCTACTCCTTCCTTTCACAGCTCTAGGGTAATCTTCCTCAGGCACAGTTCTTGTCACCGCTTCTCTTGATAAAGAGCTTTTAGAAATCTCTTATTCACCAACAGAATTAACTAGTATAACATATGTTTAGTAACTACTCTAGAAAGTCCTATCCTTCCAATGTCCATAACTCATGCTCTGGCCAAAGTCTTCTATTTGTGGTTCAGGAACTCCCCTGCATGTTTTTACCTCTTGTCGCTCTATTCTCTGGAATGTCTCCCATCTCCCCCTCCAACAGATACATTAAGCACAGTTCACGTACCACCTCCTCCATGAAATCTCTTCTGATGGCTCCAAGTAGATGCAATTTTCCTTCCTTTAATTGCTACCCCCCCCCTCACCGCCGGTATTTCATTGGCAGTGTTTATCTTCTCCATCTCATTTGGCGTCAGATGGGTCTATTTCCGCTACTAGATCGTGCCTGCCTCTGTAGAGGGCGGAACTTGCATCATTCTCTTGTAGTTTTTCATTAATGTTTGGAGAAGGAACATGGGTTTGGAGTCAAGAGAGAGATTTGTAGTCTCCCTACTCCTGCAGGTCTCTTAAGGCTCATGTGCCTAAGTCTTGGACATTCAGTAAAATACTGCATGTGGAGTGCCTCCCATAGGGCTTGGCACAGGAAGCATGTATGAAAAAAAGTCTTCAAGCATGGGTGGAAAATGGTCTTTCCAAGAAAAGAGAAAACAGGTTTTGTAAATATGGCTATCTTCCAAGGAATTAGAGATTCCCGGACTAGTGAACACTTCAGAATATCTAAAATAAATGTTGAGTTCAGAACCATCTGAAAGCTAGAGTCATTCTGAGAAAGGAGCGGCCATTAACTCTTGACAACATGTGCTGGGAATAACACGGTCTGGCTGGGAGCAGAAACTCCCAACTCCTCTCCCCAAACACACTTTCCAAGGAGCTGAAAGGGCAGAATCATCCACATCCTTTTATTCCCCTCCCCCTTCCCCATACACCTGGATATTTTACCTGCATGTTACCAGATGACAGTTATACTTTCCTCCTAATTCTCTTTGGAAATCGTTGATAGAGACAATTCTTGATTGTTTAACTCACAGAAAGCTTGGCTTGTGATTTGCGTATGTGTTACCTAATTTGCATATCATTTATAAGTCTTTCTTTTATTAGCCTGAATGATTGAGTTGAATCTATATACATTTTTATCTCTCTAACAGTATGCAAGGCCCACATTTTATCAGATTTCAATGGATTCTTAGGGATATAGGCATTCCCCTGTGATTTAAACTGTGAAGATTAAATCCCTTTCTTATTTAAAGGGTTAGAAGATTCACTGACTTTGTAACTAGCATGCCCGGTCTACAATTCAGCTGGCAGGAGCTCTCTGCAAAATGACAATCATTCCAAGACCTAGAAGCCAAATATTATGTGGGCAGCCTCCAGTGATCTGGAAAAAGAGTTTAGAGGTTACTTTTGAGACTGATAAAGTTGTTCTGCCAGAAGGCCTAGGTCATGTAATTTGATCTTTTGCAAACTTATGGGACCTGCACCAAAATAAGCTTGCAAGGAGAGGAACATTCAAGGACCTCCATCTGTCTCTTATTGTTAATGACTAATAATGATAATAGTGAAACAATGATATGAATAAGGACTATCACAGAGCAAGGGCTTATCTTCTCCCAGACCTCAGACTAAGTAGTTTATACTCTTTCTCCTAGAAATTCTCAACAGTATATCTGTCTTAGTCACATTTTTAAGATGAGAAGCCCAGGCTTAAAGATTTTAAATCACTTGCCCAAAACCACAAGGTTACTAAGGGACTGGATCAGGATTTAAAACTGAGTTTCTTTGACTAAAAGCTGTGTCTTAACCACTGTGATCTCATATATTACATTTTCTGAACTACTTTAAAAAGAAGACTTTAAGTTTATTAAATTACTTCATCCCCTTTGCTTTCTTTTCTTTCTTTCTGAATTAAATGTTCACACCATTGTGGGCAAAATATGGGATTTACTAACCATCCACCCTCTTTATCTTATTTACTCTTAATAACCATACTTGTAGGGCATTATTAGCTTCACATTTAAAGATCTGGAAACTGATGTTCAGAGAGGCCAACTCACCTGCCTGAAGTCACACAGCCCATATGAAGCAGAGCGCAGATGTGAGCCTGTTCTGAACATGACGGCACAAAAGTGTCTTCCTGGAAGAACGTTTAAAGGAAGCTTATGAGCTCATTAAAATTCATACCTTACTCTTCACACTCCAGATTCTTTTTCATAGCACCTGTTGGCTTGTTGATTTTAATGTATCGTCCCCAATAATTTCTTGGGGTGTGCTTTGGAGTTAGGGAGCAGTAGCAAGAGGCATGGTCAAGGATAGATTTTTCTCATTGATGCCTATTTTTTTTTTAAGTTTCCAAGGTTGTTGTTATTTATAAGAGATCTTATTATACCTTTTGCTTCATGACTGAAATCTCGTAACATTCTTAGAAATATGTGGGTTGGTAACTACAAATTTAAAATCTTTACAGCATGGAAATTTCTTAGGTAAAAAATCTTTTATTCTGAGAAGAGATCAGAAATAGATTTATGGGATTTTGATGTGCCCTACGGGAAGGCAGGTGGTTATATAGCTCTAGTTGAAAATTAATGTTTGTCCTTTGAAGAGCCAGGTAGGAGTGAAGAATGTGTATTAATTCCCTGATACCTAATATGATGTCATGTAACACCCAACACTTGACAAATTATGGATTTTTTTGAGGCTTTTTCCCTCACTCAAGCAAATACTCCTAATACCTGCCTTGTCATAATGAGGCCTCAGCTACGCTGAATCCCCTGAAATGCCACGATATAGGCCATGTGCTGGGAGGTGGTCCTGCCTTTCAATACCAGCATCTAAAGTGGTTAAACTCCACCAGAATTTCTCAAAGTGTGGATCAAGGACAATTTGCATCAGCAATACGTGGGATGGGCCTGGCACAGTGGCTCATGCCTGTGATCCCAGCACTTCGGAAGGCAGAGGCGGGCGGATTACTTAAGGTCAAGAGTTTGAGACCAGTCTGGCCAACATGACAAAACCCTGTCTCTACTAAAAATACAAAACAAACAACAAACTACCTGGGCGTGGTGGTGTACGCCTGTAATCCCAGCTACACAGGAGGCTGAGGCAGGAGAATCATTCGAACCAAAGAGGCAGAGGTTGCAGTGAGTTGAGATCGCGCCACTGCACTCCAGCCTAGGTGACAGAGTGAGACTTGGTGTCAAAAAAAAAAAACACCCAAAAAACAAAAACAAAATTACTTGGGACTTATGTTGAAAATGCAGTTCCTTTCCACCTCAGAATCTCTGACTGGGATCCAGGAATTGGGTTCCTCAGGCAATACTTCTGCAGAGTGGAGTTTAAGACCCTATCTTCTGTACTAACTACTCCTGTCTATCCTTATCTTGTCTTTAATCCCACAGTAAGAAAGTCTTATTGGATATAAGAACACAGACTCATAAAAGATGAGTACATTTTCTTTCATCATGTTCTGTTTCTCCAGTAACACTTAATGTATTAGGAGTCAGCTGCAGATTCTCTCTGCAAAGTTACCATTAGGGATGCCCAAGTTCACAGATGATTCAACCAGTAGAAGTAAAAAATATATAATTTAGCAAACGCATTTGACCTTCATCCACAGTAAAACTTTCAAAGATTTTAAGAAAACAGCAAATTTGAAATATTGGGTTTTTGACTCCTTTAAAAACATTTCTACAAAGGCCATTTATTCTTCTTATGCTAATAATGGAGAAAAGTGTACACTTTAGGCAGTCAGATGAGACAGGAAAAACGTGAGGATTCTTGGTGTATGTGTGTGTGTCCTGCCTCCGTGGCTTCCGTCAGGAATATTGCATTGGATACAACTGGGCAGGAACCCAGTCTGCATTCCTCTGTCCAGGAGAGATTTTTTTTTTTTTTTTTTTTTTTCTATACAAAAGTGGTATAGGAAATTGGTTTAGGGTACTTTGTAATTTCTGAGACTCTTTCCCCTGGAGATAAGAGACGTTGATCTGAGTGCCTTTCTGCTGGATGAATTGAGATGATGGGGGTAGAGAGAATTATCAAGCCGGAAAGTAATACAGAGCCTTTCCCAGCCTCCCTGGGGGTCAGTTCTATTTTTCTGCGTTTGCTGGTGGAAGTAGGGTGGAGTGTGATTGGAAAGCCAAGCTGTACTCTGCAGTTTAGTCTGCAGTTAATATGAAGACTAGCAGCTGACTTCTCCTCAACGTGGGAAGGCTGAGCTTCAGTTTTCAGAGCCGGCCGGGCCCCACAAAGCCCTGATTTACTGCTAAGCTGAAGAGACACTATGCTCCTCCCTCATTAAAACCACGTGGTCTATTTCTGTCATGAAGGTGTATTTTACTGTCAAGTCACTTCCTCTCTTTCCCTCCTCAAAAACCAAAACCGAACCAAATCCAAAACAAAAACCCCTCAAGAACTCTAGAAATAGATATATCAGTATGTCATAATGCTGTAACTTCCTTGCTAAAAGGGCTGTTCAGGGAAGGCACTGTCAGTTCCTAATGAGTATGTTGTTAGCGAATGTATTTTTCTTTCTAAGAATAACTCAGAAGGGACTTTTATGACTTTTAACACGTGAGGTAAGAAAAGTCACGGATTTCTGCCCAGATCCCTTTCCAGGTGCGTGATGGCATTGCAGTTGGTGATTCCTTCATGAAAGGGTGACTTTACATCAATGACTTGGTCAGTAACAGAATGCCAGAATGTCCCTTTCTGTCCCATAATACAGCCCAAACATACCTGCAGAGCTGATCCTCCTTGACTATTTTATTTCATTAACCTGCCCCCACCCTGTTCAAAAACTTATTACTATTCCTTATTATTTCATCTTCTCAAATTTACAACATTCTATCATCTAGCCACATTCTACCATCTAGCCACATTCTATAGTCAATGATTATTTCCACTTTTTTCATGGATACTTATCTTGACTAAATAATAATGATAACAGTGATAGTAGGTATAGTAACAATGCTACTTTGTATTGAATGCATTTTGTTCTACACAGTATTCTTTTTTTTTTTTTTTTTTTTTTTGAGACAGAGTCTTCCTCTGTCTCCCAAGCTGGAGTGCAGTGGTGCAATCTCAGCTCACTGCAACCTCTACTTTCGGGCACAAGCGATTATCCTGCCTCAGCCTCCCAATTAGCTTGGACTACAGGCATGCACCACAATGCCCAGCTAATTTCTTTTGTATTTTTAGTAGAGATGGGGGTTTCACCCTGTTGGCCAGGCTGGTCTCGAACTTCTGACCTCGGATGAGCTGCCCGCCTTGGCCTCCCAAAGTGCTGGAATTACAGGCATAAGCCAACATGCTTGGCCCCTGTTCTACACACTGTTCTGAGAGCTGCTCTTGCTTAATCCTCACAACAAGCTGATGAGTTACTGTGATTGGCTTATTTTTATTTTTTATTTTTTGAGATGGAGTCTTGCTCTGTCACCCAGGCTGGAATGTAGTGGCGTGATCTGAGCTCACAGCAACCTCTGCCTCCCGGGTTCAAGTGATTCTCTTGCCTCAGCCTCTTGAGTAGCTGGGATTACAGGCGCGCACCACCACGCCCAGCTAATTTTTGTATTTTTAGTGGAGATGGAGTTTCGCCATGTTGGTCATGCTGGTGTGAAACTCCTGACCTCGTAACCTGCCCGCTTCAGCCTCCCAAAGTGCTGGGATTACAGGCATGAGCCACCATGCCCGGCCAGCTTATTCTTAATGTCTCCATCGAACACATGATCAGACAGGCTCAGAGTGGTTATATAACGAGCTCAGGGTCACACGGAGGCCTGCTTGATCATTCTCGTGGGCCCCACACATCCTTGCCACTACTTCTGCAGACACGGGGTTCCTCTGGCCTAAGATGCACTCTTTTTATCTCTATTTTCCTGAATCTTATACAATCTTCTAGACCTACCTCAATTCCTATCTCCTTCAAGAAGCCTTTCCTCATAATTCCTGTTCTCATTAACCTTCTCCCTCTCTTCAGAATTCCCCTAGAAACTCATTACTCTTTTCATTTCATATGTGTTTTGTCTTCTTCAACCGTTGCTTCCCAAAGGGTCGATCTTTTGCACCTCCCAAAGGTTCTAGCACTGTGCCGACAGCATAGTAGATGTTCAGTTAAGGCTTTCTTACTTGTAAACCCTTCCAAATCAAACATCTAACTGAATGCCAAAAATCTATTGAACAAACTGATGCTTTCGTGAACTCTGTGCCATGTACAAGGGATATTATCTCACTCCAAATAGGCCTTGCAACCCACTTGGATGAGCTGATAGTTTTTATGCGTTGATCTCCAGGCCAGTCACCAAAGGATTTGCACTTTACTTTATAACAGCAATCAGTTTAGGCATTTAAAATAAGTTTTTGAGATGAACTTCGTTAGAAATCAAAAGTCATCCTATGTATACTATTTTAACGGTAATTTGGCATCTTGTTTCTTATAGAGAATACTGAGGTCTCAGGTCAACACTGATTTTTGTGCAGTAGTAACTAACACCTCACTGGGTTTGCCACATGAAAGATATGTAACAGTTATAAATAAAATACTCCAATAGGAAAATGTGTCTTGCCTTTCTGTAAATTACCATCAATTCATGGAATCCTCATTTGATCCTTCTGGGACCAGCAAAAATTGGGAGCAGGAAAAGTGCCGCTTGGCAAAACTTTGAATTTTCCTTTTGTGAAATGTGAATATAGGACATCAACGATATGCACTAAACACTGCAAATTGTGTGGCTGCATTAAGCATGATAAAGCACTATGAGAGGATCACTAGGTAAGGGTTTTACACAAGAATGGAAAGAGAGAGTGAATGAGTTGAGGAGCTTGCCATGTACAAATTAAATCACTTTGATAAAAGGGACAGAAGTATCGAGTTCTCAGGGTTTCAAGAAGCAGAGTAAAGAAAGATGAGCCTTTAGTACTCTTAGTCATCAATCAAGCATTATTGAGGCTAAGAAAGCATCTCACCCTACTCAAATTCTGTATAGTGCAGTTCTCAAACCTGGCTGTACCCTAGAATGGCCTAGAGAGATCTAAAAAGTTTTAAAACCACACCACCACCACCACCTGAAGTCATCTTCAGGTAGGCTGAACTGGAATGTCTGAGAGTGGAACTTGGAGATCTGGAGTTTTGAAACTTTTTCCTGTGATTCTGCTATGTGGTAAATGTTGAAAGCCTCTTTTGTATAATTATCAGAATTCGGATGCCTTAGGAGGTTGATGCTTAAGGCTTCTTTCCTGCTAACTTCTGACATGTGCTATCACAATATAGCTTTGAGGATTTAGGATTAAGCCCAACTCTACTGGAAAAGCTCACTTAGCTTTTGGGCGTGAAGGAGCCCTCTATAGCCAAAATCTTAAAAGGGGTTTCATGTTAATAGATTCTTGGAATATTCAATTCAAAGTAATTTTGAAGGCAGTGAGAGTGTAGTATACCTCAAAAGAGATCTCAAAAGGGAGTTTGGAGTTGACAACCAGTGCCAGTGGAATAAGGGATCGGCGTTAATGTTAACACATGGTTTAAGTTAAAAAAGGCTTATTGGAAGAGGTCAGGTTCAGGCCCTGCATTTCCGTTTGTCTTTCTGTATTCTGTAAGCTTATTGAGAGCAGGGATAGTGTTTAGTTTGTCATAAAATCTCGACAATGACTGGCATAGAATAGGCAGTAGATAAATGTTTGGTGAAGAGATTCAGGCCCTGAGAAAAGATGGAGGCTAAAGCCTGGATTTCAGACCTCTTTGATGTGACCAGTCAGATACAGCACACGTTTCTACCATGGGAATTTGACAATTCCCAAGACAACAGACACCTGTTATAATGCAACATATACTTTCATAGACTAGGAGCTACTGTGGTTATGGGTTTATGTGTAGTAAATGCGAGTGTCCCTATGGTCAGACTATAGAAGTTTTTGTTCACTAGCGCAGTGACTAAATGTTTTGATTGTACATTTCTATTATGTATTAAAAAGATGAATAGAGAGAAAAAGAATTAGGCCAGGAAAACAAAATTTTAGCTTCTTTAATTTATTTAGATCATATGAAATCTTCCAAATTGTCCAGCCTAGGCAAAAGGTAGACTTTTTTTTTTAGATCATTTCTCAATTCTGTGTGCTCTTAACACCATAATTCTATTCCCAATTATGTTTTTAACTTTTTGGGCCATTACCTTAACATCTACACAATGTCAGAGGGTTAAGGTGATCACTATTGCTTCTCTTAGCTCTACAGCTCACCTACGGCTCTATAATCTGACTTGCAGCTTCTCTACCAGAGAAGCAATTTTACTATTCAGGAGTAGTTTTGGCCAAAGGAAGTCCCCTAATGTTCCTATTCTAAATGTTTTTGTTATCTTCCACTAGCCTGCTTGAAATTCAATGTAACTAGCAACTTCAAGCTATTTATGATATGGCTTTGGGCAATAATCCTAAAAAGCAAAAATCCTAAACGCTGTAATCCTGAATGTTGAAATCCCCAAAGATCAAAATCCCTAAAGCCTAAAACCCTGAAAATCACAATCCCAAAAGATCAAAATCCTGAAAACATGATTAAAAAATTTTTTTTTTAATTTAAAAATCTTATTTACATGTTTAAAAGAGAATTTATTTGAAAAACATAGAAAACCATGACAGGACACTTCAAAGGCCACTTTCCACAGTAAAACAGGCAATAATAACACATAGTTTTACAAGTAGATAACTCAGGCATACTAATGCCAGTCACAGTTATGAGCAGATGAGCTCTATTAATAATGAAATAGTTTACATAATTGTGGTCATCTGAAATATCAAGATGTACAACCCAAGTCTTTTGATGAGATTGATTGAAAACCTTGATGAGTCACCACCACATATGCAGTTGCTCAAAGAACTGAGATCTTGGAGAATTTTTACCTTTCCAAAATGCAGATGTATAAAAAAGAAACCTCTTCATTTATTGAGGAAGTTTCAATATTTTAAAATACATGCACAAGGCTTACATACCAAGTTAAAGTTGGATAATGCACATTCATGGAGTCAAATCTGCAAAATAAAAGTGCATAAAAAGAATTAGAGCTCTCTAAAAATTTTTACACAATTTATTTGGAAATGATGTGAAGATGAAACACCTAGCATAGTAAATTGTAAAAAGTAATGCTGACAATTTAAAACAGTGGGGAAAAGAGCTAAAAACAAACAAACCCCAAAATAGACAAACAGAAAAACTAAAATAAAAATTTGGCATGTGAAAAAGTGTATTAAAGGGATAGATTATGGGCAATTGCATGGAGATAGCACAGAAGAGCTGGTCAACTTTTACCATCACTAACCACATTTTGAAGTCTTGCATCACAATGAATAGCTGCTTTTTGTCTTTTAGGACATGACTTTTCTCAAAATACATTCACATTCATTTTCTAGGTGGCACTGCTCTTTTTGAAGTTCTTCTATGATTCAATATACATTGACATGAACATTTCCTGTTAAATTTTTCCATCTTCTGTGCCATATTTCTATGTTGTTTTGGGTACATGGGACTCCATTCTGCATGCACTCATACACAGACCACAAATTTGGCAGAAACAATCCTGGTGATGGAACCCAACACTGTTGTGTAAGTGTCTTCTTATCCTACCATGCTCATGATTATTTTGGAACCAGACAGTATCTTTGCTGGCTTCTTCCAGAAAATTTGGCTTTAATTCATTAAAAGCTCCTGAAGCTGATGAAATAATCTATACACCAAACACCTGTGACAAGAGTTTAGCTATGTAATAAGCCTGTACATGTACCCCTGAACCTAAAATAAAAGTTAAAAAAAAAAAAGTTCCTGGAATTATGTCAGCTGGAAGGAATGCCAATGCAGACAAATGACACATTTTTAAACTGAAATTTTCGTCATTGCCATATTACGTGGCCAATCCACTCCTCTGGATTTTTCCACTGAATGCATTGGGCTGAATGGAAAAACCCAACTTTATTGGTAACACCTTGAAATTCACTTTCAGAAGCCTTGAGCACACCTAATTTTAAATCTATCATTGTGGTTGGGAAATTCAAGTAGATGTTATGGATTTTAGACTTTAGGGATTTAGATTTTAGGAATCTCAACATTCAGGATTATGGTGTTTGAAGCTGTGTCTTTTGGGATTATGATTGGCGCTGTTATGAAATGAATGGTTCTTAAAATTGGTAACTAAATTGCATGATAATATGTAAAATTTTTGATATAGCTGATAGACTTTCAATGAACCAAACTTCTAAATTATTATTCATAATGTGATTAATTGATTTAGTCATCCAACCAATATTGGTGACCTCTGGAAGAGAGGTTCTAGTTACAAAGTAACTGAGGGTTTAGCAATGGTGAAGAGCAGAGACACTGAGTTTGTGTCCTTCCTACAGGAAGCTTTGCTGTGAAAGACCTGCGAGATCCTGAGAAGTTAAATAAAGAAGGGTGCGGAGAGAATGAACGTATTCCAGCAGACTGTGAGTAGAGGGGGAAGAAGTGATGGATCCAAGTGCTGACAGGGAGGAGTGGGGGGTTCCTTCAAGGGCACGTGGTGGCCTTGACAGTGCCTGATCATAGGACATAGTTTCAGTACTTCTGTGTGGCAATAGTTTGGACATGACTAAAAATAACACTAAGATAACACAGAGATCAAATTTGTTCTAGAAGGGTATGGGTAAAGTGTAAATTAGAGTACTTAAAAATTGTAAAACATCTTATTTGGTCATCCACAAAAATGTCATTTCCAGCTGTGTTAGCCTGGAGTCTCCAGAGAAAAAGAAACAGAACATCTCTCTCAATCTCTCTCTCAATCTCTCTCTCTATCTCTCTCTCAATCTCTCTCTCAATCTCTCTCTCTATCTCTGTCTCCCTTTCTCTCTCTCTGTCTCTCTCCCTATTTGACTTCTTTCCAAACATGAATTCAAAAAACCATATCTGGGGAGCGAGAGAAAGAGAACTGTTCACTGTAAGCAGAAGCTAATAAATATGAAGAACTTTAAAGGTAGTTTCCTACTTACAATTGGGAGAAGAGGATTATTCGTGAGAGAGAAAGACAAAGAGAGAGAGTGTGTGTGCATATGTGTGTGTGTGCGCATGCGTGCACGCAGGTATATTGTACATAAAGATACAAAGAACTCTGTCTCTCTCTCTCTCTCTTTATATATATATATATATCTAAAGAGATTTATTATAAGGAACTAACTCATGTGATTACGGAGGCTGAGAAATTTCAAGATTGCAGTTGGCAAGCTGGAGTCCCACCAGAGCTGCTAGTATATTTCCAATCCAAGTCTGAGGACCTGAGAACCAGGAGAGCTGATGCCATAAGTTCCCATCTGAATTCATGTCTGAAGACAGAAGACGACGGATATTCCAGCTCAAATGCAGGCAGAGAGAGAGAGAGAGAGAGAGAGAGAGAGAGAAAGTGAAAAAGTGAGGGAATTCTCCCTTACTCAGTCTTTGGTTCTATTCAGGCCTTCAACAGATTGGATCCGGCCCACCCACAATGGGAAGGCAATCTGCCTTACTGTGTCCACCTATTCAAATGTGAATCTCATCCAGAAACACCCTCACAGACACACCCAGAATAGTGTTTAACCAAACACCTGGGCACCCTGTGCCCTGTCAAGTTGATACACATTAATAACCATCATACTGGCTACATTGGTTAATGTTTTGCTTTATAGCCAGAAAATGGATTTATCAGACTTGCATGGAGTTTGGCTTTTTTCCAAACACGAATTCCAAAAAACAGTCCTTCCCTGGATTCCCTGTGAGGTAAAAGATCCGCCTTGGGTTCTGTTTGCCGCTAGAATTCATGATTGTAAATTGTTTCCGTTTTTAAGGGGGGATTATAGTCACCAAATTGGCCACCCCTAAATTGGTGAAAAATTAAGGGGGAAATCTTCTGGATGGAAGTTTAAGAATTCAAAATATTCCAATAATATATGTAGGATAAAAACCTTAGATTGCTAAGACTACCTCATTTAGCATCTGCCAGGAAATACTTATTGTTCTAGAGAATGTATAAAAATAAATACACTAGTAGCCTCCTTCTTACATTTTGGCATTACTAGGTTACTTTATTTAATACTTTTTTCCAAAGAAGGTACTTGATATGCTTTTTGAAAAATTTAATTAAGGAGTATAGTTGGAAAAATGGACATAGTTGGAAACATGGAAACAAGGAATGTAGCAAAGATAGAAAAAAAAAAGAATTTCAGTTGTCCATCTGTTTTGAATTTTAGATTAGCCAAGATTTGCTGGATATATGAAGCAGGACAGATCACCCTGAGTCAACTTCATTCTTATTGGTTCATAATCCTTTGTTCATATTTACTGGGTTGGTAGAGCAATAGATGGTTTCTAACCTCAATGTTCACTGTAAGCAGAAGCTAATAAATTTGACTAACTTTAAAGGTAGTTTCCTACCCAAAACTGGGGGAGGAGGAGTATTCATCAGAGTGTGTGTGTGTGTGTGTGTGTGTGTGTGTGTAGGCAGGCATATCATACATGAAGATGCAAAGATATTGTATGTAATATGTAAAAATATCTTAGAGTAAAATTGTGACAAAAATTTAGATTTGAAGTCCATAGTTTTTCCTATCAAAGTCCTTAAACCCCCAAATTTCCTAATGAAATGTGGCTATGACTTAGCCAAAGTCTTGAATTTTTTTTTTTTAGTTTTAGGTTTTTTAGAGACAGAATCTTGCCGTCACCCAGGCTGGAGTGCAGTGGTGAGGTCATAGCTCAGTGCAACCTTGAACTCCTAGTAGGCTCAAGTGATCCTTCTGCCTTAGCCTCCCAAGTAGCTGGGACTACAGGTGCATGTCACCACACTTGGCTTATTTTTAGATTTTCTGTAGCCTCAGGGTCTCACTATGTCGCCCAGGCTGGTCTCAAACTCCTGACCTCAAGTGATCCTCCTGTCTCAGCCTCCCAAAGTGTTGAGATTATAGGCATGAGCCACCACGCCAGGCCCAAAGTCTAGGATATTAATTGGGCCACATTTTTTTAAGGAGTCTATGATGAAGGCACAGTATTGGGACTAACGCCCACTGTAGTCACACTGCTTTCTGTGTCTCTCCCACCAGAGTTGGGAGAAGGCCAATCTGTTTCTTCCACTCTTCGTTTCCTGTGGCTATATTTTTGCTTCTAGGATACAGGAAGGAGTAAATCTTGCTTCTTCCTTAGCTACCTTCTTCAGTGTTTTATGGGGCTCTCAGATCTTCTGGGTTAGACCGAACCCAGATTCAAATCTACTGGGTAGATTTGAATAGCCCTGAGTGGGCATCTCTGGACACTGGAGGCAGCCTCTCTCATTAGTCCCACTACTCTCTTCCTCCTTGTGGAGGCTGGCATGCTCTGCACTGAGGTTTCGTCCTCCCACTGTGTCTACAGGGAAGTTGCCAGTGTGGGCTTGATAGGAGGGCAAGAATAGGCCTCTCCAGTTTCCTTATTTTGAGGCCATAGGTGGCTTGAGACAAAGGCAACTGACGATTGTCTATTGTGTCTCTCACTAATACTCTGCATTCAGGTTTACGCCCCAGGGCCCACTAGGAAAGACGTTGTGCTGGCTCCATTCCTCCCGGCTTACCTACTTACCATAGGATCTCATCGGAGGAGTAGCTGGGCTAGGACAGAGTGTGGGTATTCCTGGGACCTCTGCCCAAAGCTCCCCATAATACATCCGTAACAATTTCCAATGCGTGGGAGAATCTAAGTTTTAAAAACAGATGAATAACTTTTAGTTAAGCCCAACAGAATGGGATATTATCGGAAATATTGTGGGCAAGAATACATTAGTTTGACACATATTTACAAACCAAGCCAAAAGTTTTATTTTTCTTGCATGTAAACTTTATTATTCTACTTGAAAACCTACTGCAATACAGCTTGTTATTTTGTCTTGAAAATATTTGGAATTTTACTAGTCTTAAATAATGCAATACTGTTCAAATAGTTGTATTTTTAAGAGAAATATCAAATAAGCTAAAATTACTGTTAATATTGAAAGGCATAATGGGAAAGGTTAGGAAGCCCATTTTAAGTTTTTAAGGAAAGAAGTGAGATAGAGAAAGAGGAAATGGCTGAAATGAGATAGCACGATGCTTCTTATTCAGCATTAGTGATTCACACATTTGGAAACTGGCATTTTTGATTCAGGAAAGGATTTCTTTCTTCTCTCTGCTTACATTCTATTCAAGATTTTTTACAAACTTATTTTTTAATTGACCAATAATAATTGCATATACTTATAGGATACAATGTGATGTTTTGATCTATTTATGCATTGTAGAGATTCAGTCAAACTAAGTAATTTATATCCATCACTTCAGCAACTTATCTTTTTTTGTGGTGAAAACATTAAAAATCTATTCTTTATGCAATTTTGATTATGTTCATTGGAGGCTAGTTCTAGAGAACACGCATTTGTTTAGCAAGGTTAGGAAGTCTATCGTGCACACAGACCAAATGAAGATGCTATTTTGCCGTGTCAGAAAAAATTTAGGTCTATGTCAGGGAACTGATAACTTCAGCAGATCAAATAGATTTGCATGACAATTAATTTCTTAGAAATATGGTACGTGAAGAATAAGTTTTCAATAATTTCCTTGTTAGACTGGAGACATTCTTTTAGCTATTTTAAGAAATTCAGATTCTCAGGGGAAAAGAAAGCAAGTTTAAAGACACCACCAACAATCACAGTTTTTCTTTTTTTTTTTTTTCTTTGAGACAGAGTCTTGCTCTGTCACCTAGGCAGAAGTGCAGAGGCACGATCTTGGCTCACTGCAACCTCCACCTCCCGGGTTCAAGTAATTCTCCTGCCTCAGCCTCCTGAGTAGCTGGGATTACAGGTGTCTGCCACCACGCCTGGCTAATTTTTGTATTTTTAGTAGTGATGGGGTTTTACCATGTTGGCCAGGCTGGTCTTGAACTCCTGACCTCAAGTGATCTGCCTGTCTCGGCCTCCCCAGATGCCAGGATTACAGGCGTGAGCCACTACACCCTGCCCACAGTCTTTCTTTTAATATCTTTCTTACACTTCTCAATCCTGCTCTCGATCACTTACACTTTTGTCTCATTTTCTTTGTAGTATTTTTCTTCGGCAATGTTCAGATATCTTGGCTCTGAGTTCAATGCCATTTCAGTAGCCCAGGCTGTTCAGACCACCTGTTCAGTGGCCTGAATGTGACAAGAGGCAAATGCTTCTATTGATCCTTGGCAAGTCTGAGAATCACAAAAAAATATTACAAGTAAGATTTGTCTGCTGTTTTCATTGAAGGTAACACAGTTGTGACCTGTCCAAGACCTACAAAAAAAGAGAAAAACAAACTAATAAATTGCTTTTGATATTGTTATTGACAAGAAATACAAAATACCTCTAAGCAGGTGATAGGTAGGCAATTTAATCTTCACTAGTATTTAATCATTGGTGCTTTCCCCTAAAACAGAACACCTTAAAAGGGTACTTGTCAGCACAGAATAAAAAAGTGAGGCATATAAAATGTACCATTTGTTTACTGTTGTCATTACTGGTTGTCTTCCAAGAAGTTTATGTTGTTTCAGCTAATCAAGTGAGATGACATTATTTTCTTTTGTGAATTTTTTTACTCATTAAAAAAAACTCTTTTATGTAGGGGGTCCGAATACTAGTCAAATGTGGTGTCCAACAGTACACCAACTTGGTTCTTAGAGCAGTAAACACCCTTGGAACACAAGATCTTTCCAAAAGATTCATTTTGTAAGTTGCGATTACTGAAGTTACTTTCAATATAATCTCAATAATCTATTTTAGTAATGGATGCAATGTATAATCGCACTGCAAAATCAAAATCTGCTGCTTATCATGCTAATGTGATATTTACAAGAGTCATCACCATGGTTTCCAGTCCAAAGTCCCTCAAAGCCTTAAGCCTTGGTCAATGAAAAGTGAGACTCATAACCATGCAACTCTTAATTTTTGAAAGATTTCCTTAAAAAATAAAAGAAAACCCCAAGGAGAAATATTTTTGGCAGTGGAAATGTAGCAAATGTATCACTTGCAGAGAGAGACTCAAACGATAACTGTGTTTGATTGCTATATATTTAGTAATATGATCATTGGTGAGTAATAGAGTGTTTTACATGTAAAAGTATATTTACTTAAAATGTTTGATATGTCCTCCATAGTTTATAACTAACACTAAACAAAGCAAAAACTTCCCACTACTTTCTACCCAGAAATTCTTTCCTTTGTGATAATATTATTATTCTATTCTTAAGATTTCTTGTGTTCAATAATAGTCTAGGCTGTCTAAAGTTTGCAGTCATTTGGGGATCCTATATAGAACAATTGGTTCTGGACAAAATACTGTCCCTGAAAGCAAAAGGGTTGAGCCACAGTGCCCAAGTAGAGCAGAGTAGAACTGTAACGAGAGACAATTTACTCCATAGCACAGGCCAGTTAACCAGAGCCCAATATCTAGCAGTGAGAGGATAGCAAAGACATGGTCTTCATTTCAGTCACCTGACAGTCATTTCAAAGGTGCCTATTAATTTGTTGATTATGCACTATTATCTTAAAATAATCAGTCTAGTTCATACATTGTCAGCAGGGACAACGTCACCTTCAAAGGGACCACAATTTGTCCTTGGGGAATGAAAAATTTTTACTTTTTAAATGTATACAGCACAGATATACAATATATCTGTGGTATAAGAATTTCACGGGAGGGGCAGTGGGTAGGAAAATGTCTAAAAATGTCTCTTTAAATGGGCAATAATAATAATAAAAAAAAAACCACAGCTCTAGTTTCATTGAAAGGGATTGATAGACAATATCTGTATTTGTACCTCTCAGGAAGATAACCATAATTGCAAAGTTATCAATAGTGCTTCAGTGTGGCAACTGCTTCTATTATTGGGTTTCTTTAATTCTCTCTTTGGTCCCTATTCTGCTAGGTTGGCCTCAACTGCTTAGCATCATGTGATAGACAGCAACAGGTCAAATTAACTTGCTGTAAACTTACATAATCATGAATTGACTTCAGAGATACTTTAATCTCTCAATTTTTAAAGTCAAATATTTGTAACTTTATTTAAACTCATTTTAACAGATAATAAAACATGTAGTATTATAGAAATATATTTAATAAAATTCTCATATTCTCCCTATGCCATCTGGATGTTAGTTAACTAACAGGTATTTCTTAGGCAACGATTATATGCAATGTACAGAGGTTCAGCAGTTTCCCCCTTGCCCTCATGGAGAGGTGAAATGAGCTTAAAAGTGCTAATTACAAAATTAGTAATTTAATTACAATTTTTTTTTTTTTTTTTTTTTTGAGACGGAGTCTCGCGCTGTGTCACCCAGGCTGGAGTGCAGCGGAGCGATCTCGGCTCACTGCAAGCTCCGCCTCTGGGGTTCACGCCATTCTCCTGCCTCAGCCTCCCCCGAGTAGCTGGGACTACAGGCACCCACCACACGCCCGGCTAAATTTTTTGTATTTTTAGTAGAGACGGCGTTTCACTGTGTTAGCCAGGATGGTCTCGATCTCCTGACTTCGTGATCCGACCACCTCGGCCTCCCAAAGAAAATTAGTAATTTAATTACAATTCTTATAATGCTTATAATGATACAAGAGTGGAAACTCAAATACATTATATGGAAGAGCATTGTTAAAGCAAACTAAATATGGCCTGAGAAGGACTCGATACTTCTATATCTGAGTCCTTGTGGACAAACTGCCACCTAACTTAATAGGCAGACAAGATTGAAAACCTAACTTAGGAATATGTGCCTGTGACAATAGCTGAGTCTTGGCCAGTCCTAGTGGCCATACTTCAACCATTCATACACTGCTGAATGTTCAAACTGTGTTCAAATAAGGCATATGCCAAGCTGTAATCAATCCAGCCATTCTGTACCTCACTTCCAATTTCTGTATGTCATTTCCCTTTTATTTATTTATTTATTTTAGTCTATATATCTTCTTCCACCACGTCACTACTTTGGAGTCTCCTTGAATCTGCTGTGATTCTGGGGGCTGCCTGATTGGCGAATCATTCATTGCTCAAATAAACTCCTTTAAATTTAATTCGGCTGAAGTTTTTCTTTTATCAGCATGTATCATTGGGAACCGGCATTGTTGGAGGATAAGGAGAACCTACTTTATGGAGAAAAAATCCTGCTGAGATCTAAAGTCTGCAAAGGCATGGAGAGGAAGATGGGAGGACAGAGGAGGAAACATGAGTGGGGACTCTGAGCAGGAACGAGCTTGACTCTGGAGGATCTAAAAGGAGTGGTGTGATTGGAGAGAGAGGAACTGGGGGTGATGTAGGTGGGAACAAGGCTGGATGATGGCAGGCCAGATAACACAGGATTTTTGTGGGCTGTCCTAAGGATTGGGGAAATATTCAAACAGAAATAGAAGGTGATTTTAGAGCTTGAAGTAACAGTGAATTAATGTGACGAGCATGTTGAGATGCCTTCTGAGCTGCATTGTGGAATTTCATTTGGAGGAGAGTGAGTATGGGTGTGGGAAGCAGTAAGTAGGCTTTTGCATGAACCCAGTAGGGTGGTTGCAGTAGAGATGAAATAATAATTAGAAACTGGTGATCGACTAGACAGAGGAGTGAGGAAGAAATAAGTACAAAATAAGAGGCTTGGGTTCCTACTTGTGCAGCCAGCTGGGTGGATGGTGCGGCCATTGTCTTGGGGTGGCGCACACTGGAGGAAAACCAGATTTAGGAAGGCCAAGACCAGGGGTGTGGTGGGGAGCAGGGAAGGGAGAGAGCTTAGGAACCCAGTTCTGAATACATTAAGCCCAAGGTGCCTGTGAGATATTCCAGCGGAAGAGCTGGGTTGGCAGTCAGATACATCATTTGCCTAGACTTCGAAGAGAGAAGAGACCTGAGGCGGGGACAAAATTTGAGAGGTCTAATTGGACGATTGCAGCCCCAGGCATGGATGAGATAGTCTTGGAAATGGCTATCAAAGAAGAAGACAATTGGGCCTAGTAGTGAGCCTTGTATTACTCCAACATTAAAAGTCCAGCATAACAGACTGAGGGTGGGCAGAGAGGTTGCTGGAGAGCTAAGACAGTTCTGTGTCACCAGGAAAGAGAATATTACAAGATGGTGGGAATGGATTGAGTGGAAGCTTACTGGGATTCCAAATGACATGAGAATGGCAAAACCATTCTCATGTCGTCGGATTTGCTGACCCGGTCTTTCTCAGTGAGAATGATTCAGGCGGAGTCAGTGGAAATGTGGTTAAGGACACTGAGATGTAGAAGTTGAGGAAAGAGAAACAGCTTTCATAGACACCTCAGCCATGAGGGATAGAGTGAGAAAGGACAACTATTGGAAAAGGAAGTCGAGTTAAGGAGGAAGACCCCGCTGTACAGGATGTGCCTGCACGTGGGACCCCAGAGTCTTCGTGGTTGGAGAGACACATTCCTATTATACAGAAGGGGAGAATGAGGATGAGGGAAAATGAAGTAGTGTATAGACTTGGCCACAGAAATTTGAGAAAGTTTCTAGGTTGGAAATATCATTCTTATAAATATGCAGCCGAAATGCAAAACTCTCTCAAATTCCTGTTACATAGTCCTAAACTTGCTTATATCTTATCTTTGGACAATGCAGAGACATCTAACCAGTATCCCTCACCCACTCTCACCTCTCACTGCACCTGACTCAACAAGTTCTCTCCCTCTCACTCTTATAAAAAGGAAGAAGTCATTTGGGCCCCTAATGAAAAGAAAAAGAGGCAGTATCACGCTTGTATCTTCCATAGACGAGGTCCTAAAATAAATTCTTGGTGGGGAAGGTTAAGGCCTTATCCAAAGCTCATAATGGTTTTCCTCCTTTTGGCTCAGGGACTACAAGTCAGTGCCAAGAAAAATCTCATGCCCCTTCTTGTTTTTGCAGAGCACACAACATAAACGTAACCCCAGCAGTAACAAGACTGACACTTAGTTCTCTCGTTTTCTTTCCTCTTCATAGATGCCAAGGATTAGATCACTTCATAATGGAAAATTACAATTCCCTTAGGGATTAATTCAATTGAAATGTCAAAGAGCTGGGTGGGGAGGGTTTTTTCAGCACCTCAGCTCAAAAGAGAAGAAACGTTATTTAAATAGGTTCATATTTCATGTCTGGAGGGCAGGAAGTTTTAAGGTTTAAAGGGGTTACTGGTGCTTCCTGGAAATTCCAGGCTTGAATAGATTTTCCAGGTGTCTTCTCTCTCTCCAAAAAAGATCCTTGCACTTTTCCCACCAAGTTGAATTATATAATGTTTGGATGTGTGTCACACCTTTAGGGACATACCCTGGTCAGGTGTATTCACTATGGCTGTGACGTGGACTCATGTAAGTCCTGCACCTTTGCTGTGACTACCATTTCTCTCTCACTCCAGAAAGATTGTCATAGTTCAAGAGCAAGTGATGTGTATTAACACAATAGAAGTCTTGATGTCAGCTCAAAATAGCACACATTATGTATTACAAATTGTATATGTTATTCACAAACTATAGGATTATGTTAAAACGGTGAGTGCACAATACTTAGTAGGAAGCCTGGCACACAGTAAGTGCTCACCAAATGGTGATTCTGAAGAAGGAAAGTCAAATGGCTTGAAGAGCCATCAAGGTGAACCAACAACACGATAGAACCTTTCACATCCTGCTTCAGAATCAGTGTCTAACACTCAGTTTTAATGACTGCACATATTTATTTATTTATTTTTTGAGATAGAGTCTCACTTTGTCGCCCAGTCTGGAGTGCAGTGGCGCGATCTCGGCTCACTGCAAGCTCCACCTCCTGAGTTCACACCATTCTCCTGCCTCAGCCTCCGGACAGTAGCTGGGACTACCGGCGCCCGCCACCACGCCCAGCTAATTTTTTGTATTTTTAGTAGAGACGGTGTTTCACCGTGTTAGCCGGGATGGTCTCAATCACCTGACCTCGTGATCCGCCCGCCTCGGCCTCCCAAAGTGCTGGGATTACAGGCGTGAGCCACCGCGCCCGCCCAACTGCACATATTTTTAGATGGAGGTAATTTTGCGTCCAGGCACCATTTATTCCAGCACTGCCAATAAAAGTATAATGTGAGTGCTATATATTTGAATGACACATATAATTTAAATTTTTCTGGTAGTCACAAAAAACAGATGACACACACAAAGCAGGTGAAGTTAAGTTTAATAATATATTTTCATTGGACCCAATCTATTAAAATTGTCTTCATTTTAACATGTAATCAATATAAAAGGCTTATTAACAAGATATTTATATATTTTTTCATGTTAAGTATCCAAAATCTGGTGTATATTTTACTAACAGCACATCTCAATTTGGAAGAGCCATATTCCAAGTGCTTCATTGCCCCTTGGGGCACGTGGTTACCTTATCCAATATGCTGGCTTACGACTTCATGTGTATAATCTCATTTAATTCTCTGCTCACTCAAGGGTAGTTATACTTTGCCCATTTTACAGATACAGAAAGTGATCATAAAGTTAATTCTACTGATCTAAGACTCACCATATAGTAAGTGGTAGCATTAGAACCCAAACCCAGAGAGTCTCACTGGAAGTCCTGTTCTTCAAAAACCATGCCGTGTGCTTTCAAGTCGTTTAGAGACATGGATTCTTATACTTTCAAAAAGACCTTGAAAATATGAGAAGGCCATTACAAATCCTTCTTTTTCTTTCTTTCTTTGCCTCTTCCTAGCCTCTGGTTGTTGGAATTCTCAGCCTTCCTTGGCTGACAGCTACAGCACTCTGTGCTCGGCCTCTGTCCTCACGGGTCCTCGTTCCCTCTGTGTGAGCCTCTGTGTGTCTACCTATAAAGATGTCTGCCATACTGGATTTAAGGCTCGCTCTACTCCTCATCTTAAATAATTATGTCTGCAAAGACCTCGTTGCTAAATAAATTCACATTCTGGGGTTTCAGATAGATGTGAATTTTGGGGGGATGCTATTCAACCCAGTACAAGTGTCTACTTGTATCAGATGTTCTTCTGGGCACTAGGGGTGTACAGGTAATGGAGATGTGCATAGCCCCTGCCCTCTAGGAGGAGTCATGTGTGGAGACAGGAGACAGACATTGATCAAATAACTACACAGACACTTTCCTGGGTAATAGAGGTCTAAACAGAATTGAGAAGGAGGGGAGCAGGTTAGCCTCGTCCTTTAGGAAGCAAACTCCTTCATCGCTGGGACCAAATCTTACTCATTGTTGACTCCCTGGTGCCTGGTACATTGTTGATGTTCAGAGACTGAGTACTAAGGGAAAAAATGCCAATGAACTCATTATAGAAACAAAGTTAAAAGAACTTGGCTCAAGCCTGTAATCCCAGCACTTTGGGAGGCCGAGACGGGCGGATCACCAGGTCAGGAGATCGAGACCCTCCTGGCTAACACAGTGAAACCCCGTCTCTACTAAAAAATACAAAAAACTAGCCAGGCGAGGTGGCGGTGGGCGCCTGTAGTCCCAGCTACTCGGGAGGCTGAGGCAGGAGAATGGCGTAAACCCAGGCGGCGGAGCTTGCAGTGAGCTGAGATCTGGCCACTGCACTCCAGCCTGGGCGACAGAGCGAGACTCCGTCTCAAAAAAAAAAAAAAAAAAAAGAACTTGGCAAGAAGGTCAAAGACTTATTTTGAGATTATTCGTGTTGACTGAAGGCGAAGACGACTTATTTCTAACTAGAGAAAATGTCAAGCCCTCAGTCAATTTTTGTGGATAAATAAGTCTTGTCTACCTCACTTCCATTTCAGCACATCTTTCTTGTTCCATTTCTGATTGGTCTTGCATTCAATTAGTTTTTTGATGCTCATTGAGAATACAGTTATTTGGCTCATTATATTAGATAATAATAAAATTAGAATAATAAACTTCTTCCTCTCTTATGAGTTTATTGTATATTCTTGGATATTCATAATTGCAGTATATTTCAGTATATTATTTTGGATGTTTAAACTCACCCATTGGACCAGTTAGGTGCTATTAGGTGGTGAAGGCAATTCAGTAATTGAGAATCTTAATTTTTGTCTAGGGGCCAAGAGGAACAAAGTGAAGCTTGAGTTGCAATGGTAAAGAAGCAGTAGTTACTCATCAGAGAGAGAAAAATATTTTGTTACTTTTGTGATTGCATGGCTTCCTTGATTCTGTCCATGTTCAGATATGATTACAGAGTGGTCTTATTTGGGCTTGGTTTTATCATAGTCATGGTATGACCTCATGTGATGTTGAAATTCTGTGAAATTGTTTATGTTTATAGGGAACACTGTGGGTTGTTACCAGCTGTCAGTTTTCAGAGCCTTTGTTTATCTTCAGTAGACGCCTCCACCCTGTCAGGGAGTCACTTTCATTAGGTTCTTGTTTATCTTTCCAGTATTTCTTTTTTTTTTTTTTCCAAATACAGTCATGTATGTTCTTATTTCTCCCATCATAAACAAAAGGTAGCATACTACATACAGTGTTCTACAACTTGCTTGTTTTTCTTTAGAATATACACTAGCGATCTTTCTGTATCAGTACACAAAATTCTCTCCCATACTTTTTGTGGGTGCATAGTACTCCATTGTCTGGATGCATCATAGTTATTACAGAATTTTGGCACCTTAACAGCATATACCTTCTGATTCAGGACAGAAAAGCCCCAGAATTGATGCTTAGTTGGAGAGAGTTCTTGGCTTTGCCCAGGAAAGAATTCAAGGGAAAGCTGGTGGTGTTTGCAACTTTTATTGAAGTAGCAGTGTATAGCAGGAGCAGAGGTATTGTTCGCTGCAGTGCAGCACTACCCCACAGGCAGTGTGCGCCCAGAGGAACAGCTCAGAGGCAGTTCTGCAGTCATATTTATACCCATTTTTAATTATATGCAAATTAAAGGGTAAATTGTTCAGAAATTTCTAGAAAAAGGTACATTGTAGTAACTTCTGGGTTATCAGGTCGTTGCCATGGAAAGTGGTGGTAACCTCCAGATGTTGCCATGGTGACGGTAAACTGACAGGGCACACTTGGTGCACATGTCTTAGGAAGAGGTGCTTTCGCCTCTTCCCTGTTTTAGTTAGTCCTCAATCTGGTCTGGTGTCTGAGGCCTGCCTCTGGAGTTGAGTCCTGCCTCTTACCTCACTTGTACCTCTAAAATAACAGTGCGGACAGATGCTTATGTGTAAAACACTGAGCTTACGTTTGACAAGCACTTGCAATGTAGACCGGAGTCAAGACAGATGTGACACTCTGCAGTGTAGACCAGAGTCAAGACAGATGTGACACTCTAGCAAGCTGGCTTCTATTCTTGGTTCCACCAGCAATTTCCTTGACAAGTCACTTAAGGTTTCTGAGCCTCAGTTTTACATCTGTAAAAATACGGGGTTGAAAAATATTGGAAGCCTAGTCAAATTTCATCCTTTTGATTTTATTCTCATAGCAGGTAGATGTTTAACCACCGACTTTCCAGAAGAAACAAACACCTGATCTGTAATGTTTGCTGACTTTCACGGTGTAAATACTGTCAGCATGACCAAAATCTCAAGCTACTAACAATTTAATAGTTTTCAAAATTTCCAAAAATTTAACAACTGACTTTTGGAGCTGAAAAAATGTCCTAAAATGAGGCTCACTGAGATTCAGACATTGTAACGTCCTCAGAGAGAAGGTATATCCTACACACTTATCACACTTAGAAAAAATAAAAGACAACTAAAGGACATTATCCTCTATATCTACTATCTTAAACATTCCCTGAAGTTTTCATTAATCTGTAGCACAGGAGTCCTTAGGAACAAAGAGTAATTCACTTTAGTAACTGTAATAAATTACCCAATCTTTATCTGCCAAGAAATTTACTCCATTGGGTCAAAGTTTCCTGTATTAGTATACTATTTAATCCTGATTCTTTACTATTGCTGTACATTTTAATCAGCTTTTGACAATTATGCCAGCCAGGCCCCACCCCAGACTAATAAAGCAGAATTTCAGAAGAGTGGGTCTCAGACACTGGTTTGTTTTAAAAGTGTTCCAGGTGATTCTAATGTGCCCCCAGGGTTAAGGACAACCGGCCTCTGGATACTTGGTATATAGGTCCTCTGATACTTGCCTTTCTTTCTCTTTTTAAGTGAAGGACACTGTGCAGATACGTGTTCCCATACAGATAACTGATTCAGCTAAACTAACTCATGTGCAAGAAAAAAATCTTCAAGATCATAAAAACATGGCTAATGCGATTGATCTCTCTGAAAAATAAATTCAACAGAACTCAAAATCTGACCTCGCATTTTATTCCTCAAATGTAAAATCTACTGCAAGAGTAAAATGAGAGGAAATCCAAATGTCTAATTCCTCTCTGTGAGGTTTAAGTTTGTTTTGTTTTAAAGAAAGGTCATTTTGTTCCTCCTCTTTTTTTTTTTTTTTTTTTTTTTGCTGGCCTTGGGAAGCAGCCGACCATCCCAGCATACAAGAAATTAATTACCCTGGAGGGCCAGGTGCAACCAGTTAGTTGGTTGCTATGGGGACAGAAGCTATACATCTTGGACTTTTCAGGATAGTTTCTTATTGCATGAAATCTTATTCTTTTCATAAGGGCCATTCACAAAAATATAAATGTAAGTGTGATTTGATTACTCTTACATATGCATTAGTACATAAACAGGAAAAAATACATTGCCAAATAATAAGCCCTCATATTTGTAAAGAAAACTTAAGACTAGATACAACTTGAGTAATTAGTTTTTTTTTTTCTGTTTTTTTTTTCTTTTGAGAGGGAGTCTCGCTCTGCAGCCTAGACTGGAGTGCAATGGCGCAATGTGGGCTCACTGCAAGCTCCGCCTCCCAGGTTCAAGCCATTCTACTGCTTCAGCCTCCTGAGTAGCTAGAACTACAGGCACCCACCATCACACCTGGCTTTTTTTTTTGTATTTTTAGTAGAGATGGAGTTTCACCGTGTTAGCCAGGATGGTCTCAATCTCCTGACCTCGTGATCCACCCACCTCCCAAAGTGCTGGGATTACAGGTGTGAGCCACCGTGCCCGGCCCAAGTGAATTAGTTTTTTAAAGATCTAAGACATTTTGAAATTCTGTCAGACAAACTAGAAAAATAAACTTTTCTGGAGTCTTGTGACACTTAGAGCACAGGGCTGCTGTGCCCAGTACGAGTTAAAGTTAAGCCCAACATATGAGATGCATCAGCTCTCATCCAAGATTTCATTATAAACTCTGTTCAAGTAGACTGATTTTCAATTCTCCTGAAGAGACCCAATGTAGGGCTGCATCTCTAAAACATAATTAAAAATGATAGTGTTTTTTTCTTAAGAAGACATGTTAAAACTCATTATTCAAATAGCGTTTGAGTGATTTCATACAGTTGAATAACATTGGTACTGTTTCTAGGTTTTGACAAATGTACCATGGTTATTAGTGTTAAGATGTTAGCATCAGGAGAAAGTATGTGAGGAGTAGATGGGAAATGTCTGTATTGCCTTTGCAATTTTTCTGTAAACATAAAATTATTAGGTTGGTGCAAAAGTAATTGAGGTTTTTGCCATTGAAAGTAATGGCAAGAACCACAATTACTTTTGCACCAACCTAATATTCCAAAGTCGAGTCTCCTAGTGAGTAAGGTGTGGTCATTAACTTGTAATAGATTAATTTATTATAGTGGATACTGGTAATTGTTATATTGATTATGTTAAATTGGCAATGGAAATAATTTGGTGAAATTTTGGGAATCTGACTTTACCTTGGGATTTCGTGCTGAATTTTAAGCATATTCTAATGAATAATCTAAACCTATGGTTTTTGAACCATTTTTACCCTCTATTTGCATCATCTATAACTCTAGAAATGTCATAACTTTCATTTTGAACAAACCACTGTAGAGATTTAAATGACAGCATTAGCTA
The DNA here is from genome assembly GCF_003255815.1 of Theropithecus gelada. NCBI lineage: Eukaryota > Metazoa > Chordata > Mammalia > Primates > Cercopithecidae > Theropithecus > Theropithecus gelada. Next base: position 100,942,605 of record NC_037680.1, on the reverse strand, counting down.
TCTGTGATGCACTAAATTTCTTTGAATGTCTGATACACTGATGTTGTACATAATTTACTAGAGGCCAAATATTTTCATTTTTTTTTTTTTTTTGAGATGGAGTTTCGCTCTGTTGCCCAGGCTGGAGTGCAGTGGCGCCATCTCGGCCCACTGCAAGCTCTGCCTCCGGGGTTCGTGCCATTTTCCTGCCTCAGCCTCCTGAGTAGCTGGGACTACAGGCACCCGCCACCACGCCCAGCTAATTTTTTGTATTTTTAGTAGAGACGGGGGTTTCACCGTGTTAGCCAGGATGATCCCGATCTCATGACCTCGTGATCCACCCGCCTCAGCCTCCCAAAGTGCTGGGATTATAGGCGTGAGCCACTGCGCCCAGCCTTTCATATTCTTTTATTAAGTCAATCCAATTTGATATTTGAATGACATGTTTGCAATAAACTCTTATTTGCCCTCATTTGAAAAAAACAATTTTGCTTTGTTTTTCTTCAACTTGTCAGGGCAAAAAACGCTTAAAAAGATATGCGCTTTAATGAATTGAAATATGTTAGTTCTAACTACCTCTTTGCCAAATATTGTAGAGAAACCTAGGAAGTGTCAGTGCTTTCTCTTCTTTGGATGTGTGTTAAGATTTATTTTATAATTCATATTTAATATCAAATGACATTTATTGTGTCTAGAAAAGCCCTTGGCACATAGTAAATGCTAATATATATTTATTATATGAAGAAATAAATAGTTACATTTAATGTTTTCATATTTAGCTTCTTTCAAATGAAATTTACTTGAAGATATAGACCTAGTTTATTTACAGGAAAGTTTATTCCACAGTGTATATTTATCAAAGTCCCACAAAGGGCAATCCAAGTGAGTATATGTCATATCACCGTTATACAACTTCCAAATTATAGAACCAATTTAACTTATGTCTAGCTCAGAGTTTGTGACCCTATGAGTTTTGTACTTTTTAAATTCTTTTGCTTTTGACCTGGACTTCAGCACTAACTCCATAGAGACTGAGTTAAATATAGCTTCCAATTTTCAATATATAAGAGAGATGAAAGGTTAAGATTCTTAATATATAAAGTAACTTAAAAATCAATAAAAAGGCACTTCTGGTCAAGATGGAGTGACAGAGACTGGATTTACCTTCCAGCCTGAAACAACCAAAATGCCAGAAAAAAATAAATGAAACAAAGTTTTTGAAGACTTTAGACATCAAGCAAGAAAGGACAGTGGTTCTTGAAGAACAGGAAACAAGTGAGGTGAGACCTATGATAACCCCAGCTTATCGCCTAGATGGAGATTTCAGGAATCAGCACAGGGAGGGGAAACTGGAGGAGCTCAGACTTCTTACCCGGGTCCACCTGAGTTGAGGAATTACAGACAAGGGCCTGGGTAGATCTTGGCCTGAAATTCCAGGGCAGAGTACCAGAAAAGAGGGAGCAGTACAGGGAGAACACATTAACGATGTGTTCTTCAGTTCTTAGCTGAGTACAGAGCAGGGCCTGTATGAGAGGAAATTACCTGAAAACAGGAAAAAAGCTGCCTGACAGGATATAAGGGAAACACTGCCTGTTTTCATATAGCTGGGAATAGTTCATGTTCCAACGACCCAAAGTGGAAATCTTAAGAATTCATGGAGATTTACATTTACATAGAGGACTCAGAAGGCTTTGGCTTCAGTAAAATTACTAAATTACTAAATTAAAATTACTAAAAATAGCCCTCAGCAGTTGAGAAAAATTAGACCAAGACTACTGGTTGGAACTTTCTGACAAACCTTAAAAGCAAGATCTGAAATGATTAAAAACTGTTTCCTAGTAATTTAACTATGCTTCAGACCAAAGCTCAAGGATATTTATAGGAATACAAAAATATCCAGCACTCAGGAAGTTAAAAATCAAAAAGACAGCTATTTAATTAAGGCATGCTAAGAAAAGGCAAGAAAATACGACCTGTAATGATAAATCAATTGACACCAGTCTAGAAATGACACACATGATAGAATATAGTAGACAAGGACATTAAAAGTTATTATGACTGTATTTCATATGTTCAAGAAACAAGAAAAAAGGTTGCTCCTGAAAGATATAAAGACATCGGATATGAAAAACATGAAAATCAAACTTCTAGAAATGGAAACTATAATATCTGGGGTAAAAAGCCTACTAGATGGGATTCATAGCAGATTAGATATTGCCCAAGAAAAGAGTGCTATGAACTGAATTGTGTCCTTCTACCTCAATTCGTATATTAAAACCCTCACCCCAAATGTAATGGTATTTAGAGATGAGGACTTTGGAAGATAATTAGAGTTAAATGAAGTCATGAGGATTGGGCCTTCATGATGTGATTAGTACCCTTATGAGAAGAGGAAGAGAGGGTGATTACTTGCTCTTTGCCATGTGTGGATACAGTGAGAAGATAGCTGTTTGCAAGCCAGGAAGAGGGCCTCCATCAGGAACTCAGCTGACTTCCCAGCCTCCAAAACTGTGAGAAATACATGTCTGTGGTTTAAGCCACCTAGTTTGTGGTATTTTGTATAGCAACCTGGGCTGACTAAAATAATTAGTAAATTTGAAAACATAGCAAAGAAACTATCCAAATAAAACCAGAGATAAGAAAAAAAATGTAATGAAAGAGAGTCTAAGTGAACTATGGGACATATTTAAGTTGTGTGTGTATGTGTGTATATATAAAATATATACTAATATACTAAATCTATCTATCTATCCATCTATCTATCTATCTATCTATCTATCTATCTATCTATCTATCTAAAATTAGAGTCCATGTGGGAGACAGAGGAGCACAGAAAAAATATTTGAAAAGTAATGACTGAAAACTTTTGACATTTGATATTTGATATAAACTGTAAATACATGTATTTGAGAAGCTCAGCAAACCCCAGCAAAATAACTTGAAGAAAAATGTAAGGTATCTCATAACCATATTGCTGAACACTAGTGATAAAGATAAATCTTAACAGCAGCCAGAGGAAAAAAGACACATAACAGAAACAGAAACAAGGTTAAGGATGATGGCAAATTCTCACCAGAAACAATTCAAACCAGAAGACAGTGCACTTTGTTTAATGTATTAAAAGAAAAAATTATGTCAACTTAGAATTCTATACCCAGTGAAATTATTTTCCAAAAATCAAGGCAAAACAAAAACATCTTAAGACACAAAAACTGAAAGAAGTATTCACCAGCAGACCAACAGTAAAAGAAATGTTTAAGCAATCCTTCAGGCAGAATAAAAGTGATACCAAATGAAAATCTGATCTGAGTTTTAAAAATGTAGACAAAGAACACTAAAAATAGTAACAAAAGAACACTAAACCAAATATTTATGAAAATGAAGATGAAAATCATTTTAAAATTATTGAAAATTTTTAAAAAGATAATTGTTGGCTGGGCGCAGTGGCTCATGCTTATAATCCCAGCACTTTGGGAGGCTGAGGCAGGTGGATCAGAAGATCAAGAAATCGAGACCATCCTGACCAACATGGTGAAACCCCGTCTCTACTAAAAATACAAAAATTAGCCAGGCATGGTGGCGCCCGCCTGTAATCCCAGCTACTAGGGAGGCTGAGGCAGGAGAATTGCTTGAACCTGGGAGGCAGAAGTTGCAGTGAGCTAAGACGGTGCCACTGCACTCCAGCCTGGCAACAAAGCGAGACTCCATCTCAGATAAATAAATAAATAAATAACTGTTTAGAGAAAAAATAATAAAATAATAACAATGTATGTGAAGCTGTTATATACATAGGAGCAAAATGTATGACAAAGATAGCACAAAGGCCAGGAGGGGAGAAATATTCTAAAGTTCTTATGCAATATGTGAAGTAAAGGATGTATACTATAAATCTTAAAACAATTACTATAAAAACACAAGAAAGTTACAGCTAATAAGCCAACAAAGGGGATTAAATAGAATTGTTAGAAATAATGAGTGCAATAGAAGAGAGGAAAAAGAGAAAAAATGAGAGAAGGAAAAAATAGAAAACAAAGCAAGATGGTAGATTCAAACCTCAACTATATCAATCATAATATTAGATGTAGATAGTATAGCACCCCAATGAAGAGGCAGAGATTGTCAGATAGGATGAAAAAGTAAGGCCCAACTTAATCCAACAAGAAGACTTAATGATTCTAAATATATACGCACCCAACATTGGAGCACCCAGATTCATAAAACAAGTTCTTAGAGATTTATGATGAGATTTAGTCAACCACACAATAATACTACAGGACTTCGAGACCACACTGACAGTTTTGGACAGATCATTGAGGCAGAAAACTAACAAAGATATTCTGATCTTACAGTCGACATGACCGATTGAGCCTAATAGACATCAACAGAGCACTCCACTCCACAACAAAATATACATCCTCCTCATTTGCACACAGCACATACTCTAAGACTGACCACATGTTTGTTTACAAAGCAAGTCTAAACAAATTCAAAAAAAACAGAAATCGTATCAGCCACACTCTCAGACCACGGCACAAGAAAAATAGAAATCAATAACAAGAAGATCTATCAATACCATACAATAACACGGAAGTTAAACAACTTGCTCCTGAATGACTTTTCAGAATACAATTAAGGCAGAATTTTAAAACATTCTTTGAATCTAATGAAAAGAGACACACAACATACCAGAATCTTTGGGACACAACTTAAATGGTGTTGAGAGGAAAGTTTATAGTGCTAAACACTCATATCAAGAAGTTAGAAAGATCTCAAATTAACAACCTAACATCACACCTAGAGGAACTAGAAAACCAAGAGCAAACCAATCCCAAAACTAGCAGCAGGAAAAAAAAAAAATCAGAGCTGAACTGAATAAAACTGAGATATAAAAATAGATACAAAAGCTCAACAAAACCAAAAGTTAGTTGTTCAAAAGAGTAAACAAGATTGATAGACCACTAGCAATATTAATGAAGAAAAAAAGAGAGAAGATCTAAATAAACACTATCAGAAATGGCCAAGACAACTTTACAACTGACCCCACAAAAATACAAAAGATCCTCAGAGATTATTATAAACACCTCTATGCACACAAACTAGAGCACCTAAAAGAAATGGACAAATTTCTGTAAACACAGAGTCTCCCAAGATTGAACCAGCAAGAAATTAAAATCCTGAACAGATCAATAATAAATTTTGAAGCTGAATCAGTAATTAAAGGCCTACCAAACAAAAAAGCCCTGAGCCAGACGGATTCAAAACTGAATTCTGCCAGACATACAAGGAGCTAGTACCAATCCTACTAAAACTATTCAAAAAAAAATTGAGGGGGAAGAATTCTTCCCTAACTTATTCTATGAAGCCAGCATCATTCTAATACCAAAGCCTGGTAGAGACATAATGAAAAAAGAAACCTTCAGGCCAATATCTCTGATGAACAGAGATGCAAAAATATTTAACAAAATACTAGCAAACCAAATCCAGCAGCATAGCAAAAAGTTAATTCACCACAATCAAGTAGGCTTTATCCCTGGGATGCAAGGTTGGTTTGACATACACAAACCAGTAAGAGTGATTTACCATATAAAGAGAATTAAAAACAAAGATCACATAATCATCTCAAAAGATGCAAAAAGGCTTTCAATAAACTTCAACATCCATTTATGTTAAAAGCCCTCAACAAATTAGGCATCAAAGGAACATACCTCAAAATAACAAAAGCCATCTATGACAAACCCACAGCCAGCATCATACTCAGAGACAAATATGAGATGTAAAATAATATTAGGGGAATGGGCAAAAGCTGGAAGCATTCCCTTTGACAACCGGAACAAGACAAGGATGCCCTTTCTCACCACTCTTATTCAACTTGAAAGTCCTAGCCAGAACAGAAAAAAGAAAGAAATGAAAGGCATCCAAGTAGGAAGAGAGGAAGTCAAACTATCTTGGCAGATGATATGATTCTATACCTAGAAAACACTACAGACTCCACCAGAAAGCTTATAAAACTGATAAACAACTTCAGTAAAATTTCTGGATACACAATCAATATATAAAAATCAGTAGGATTTCTTATTTATTTATTTATTTATTTATTTATTTTTGAGATGGAGTTTCGCTCTTGTTGCCCAGGCTGGAGTGCAATGCTGCAATCTCGGCTCACCGCAACCTCTGCCTCCTATGTTCAAGAGATTCTCCTGCCTCATCCTCCCAAGTAGCTGGGATTACAGGCATGCACCACCATGCCTGGCTATTTTTTTTTTTTTTTGTCTTTTTAGTAGAGACGGGGTTTCTCCATGTTGGTCAGGCTGGTCTCTAACCCCCGACCTCAGGTGATCTGCCCCATTCGGACTCCCAAAGTGCTGGGATTACAGGCATGAGCCACCGTGCCCAGCCCAATCAGTAGGATTTCTACACACCAATGACATTCAAGCTCAGAGCAAAATCAAGAATGCTATCTCATTCACAGTAGCCACAAAAATATAAAATATCTAGGAATACAGCTTACCAAGGAGGTGACAGAGTTCTACAATGAGAATTATAAAACATACTGAAAGAAATCAGGGATGGCATGAATAAATTGAAAACATTCCATGTTCATGCATTGAAAAAATAAATATTGTCAAAATGGCCACACTATCCAAAGCAATTTAAAGATTCAATGCTATTCCCATTAAACTACCAATGACATTTTTTCATAGAATTAGAAAAAAACTATTCTAAAATTTTAATGGAACCAAAAAAGCCCAAATATCCAAGGCAACCCTAAGCAAAAAGAAAAAATCTGGAGGCACCACACTACCTGATTTCAAACTATACTACAAGGCTACAATAACCAAAACATCATGGTACTAGTATAAAAACAGATCAATAGAACAGGACAGAGAAAACAGAAAGTCACATACCTCCAATCAGCTGATCTTTGACAAAGTCAACAATAACAAGCAATTGGGAAAGGATTCAATAAATGGTGCTAGGATAACTGGCTAGTTGTATACAGAAGATTGAAACTGGACCACTTCCCTACACCATATACAAAAATTAACTCAAGATGGATTAAAGACTTAAATGTAAGATGTAAAACAATAAAAACCCTAGAAGAAAACCTAGGAAATACCATTCTGTACATTGACCTTGGTAAATCATTTATGACTAAGTCCCCAAAAGCAATTGCAACAAAAGCAAAAATTGACAAGTGGGACATAATTAAACTAAAGAGCTTCTGCATAGAAAAATGAACTATCAAGAGAGCAGACAGACAACCTACAGAATGGGAGTAAATATTTGCAAACTATATGTTCATCAAAGATGTAATAACCACAATCTAAAAGAACCTTAAATCAGCAAGCAAAAACCAAATGACTCCACAAAATGGGCAAAGAAAATAAACAGACATTTCTCAAAGAAGAGATACATGCTGCCAAAAAATATATGAAAAATGCTCATCATCCCTACTTATTAGAGAAATGCAGGTAAAAACCACAATGGGATGCTATCTCACATCAGTTGAAAGGTTATTATTAAAAATTCAAAAAACAACAAATGCTGGTGAAGCTGCAAAGAAAGGGGAACACATATACACTACTGGTGGGAACGTAAATGAGTTTAGCCATTGTGGAAAGCAGTGTGGAGATTTCTCAAAGAACTTGCAACTAACACTTGACCTAGCAATCTCACTATTGGTATATACCCAAAGGAAAATCAATACCAAAAAGACACATGCACTTGCATGTTCATTGAACACGGAATCAACCAAGATGCCCATCAACAGTGGACTGAATCAAGAAAATGTGGTACATAAACGCCATGGAATACTACGCAGCCATAAAAAAGAATAAAATCATGTCCTTTGCAGCAACTTGGATGCAGCTGGAGGCCATTATCCTAAGCAAACCAATGCAGGAACAGAAAGCCAAATACTGCAATGTTCTCACTTACAAGTGAGAGGTAAACATTGAATACACACGGTCACAAAGATGGGAATAATAGGCATTGAAGGAATTGGCACAATAGGCATTGGACACAATAGGAACAATAGGCATTGAAAAAGCCACTGCTTGTGGTTGGAGGGCGGGAAGAAGGCATGAATTAGAAAACTACCTACCAGGTACTATGCTTACTACATTGGTGATGGGATCATTTGTACACCGAGCCTTAGTGGCATGCAATTTACCTGTATAACAAATCTGCACATGTACCCCCAAACCTAAAATAAAGGTAGAAAAAAAAAGTAAGACCAAGTTATATGCTGCGTATGTGAAACATACTTTAAATATAAGGACACAAATAGATTAAAAGTAAAGAATGGAAAAAGATACATGGTGTTACACATAATTAACCTAAATAATCTAAATACTTAAAAGTAGCAGATTGTTTAAATAAATTATAGAATATTAATAAAATGGAATATTCTGCAGTTATTAACAATGTTGATGGAGAAGTATATTGAATTTGAAAATAATTATGATCAATTAAGTCAACTGTATGATATGAGAAATAATTGAGGAAAGTATTCCTCAAAATTTTGCAGGATTATCTCTGGATAATATAATTTTGAGTGATTTTATTGACTATGCATTGTGTTACTCATTATTAATAATGAATTTTGAAAATTAGCTGCCAGACTGACAATTTGGGTCTGGCTTTCCCCTGACTATACTCCAAGTTATATATTTAGAAGGTGGGTTATGCTTTTAGTGGTGCCCATTGCTCTTTGGAAACCTTTTAGTTGTTTAAAAAATAAACTTTGGGAGGATCAAAATATTTCTCTTTTACCCATCTGGCATCTTCCTGTCCCCACACTTGGAAGATGATTATATCTCCTAATTCATTGTAGACCAATACTTCTCAATCTATTTGTGGTGAAATACTTAAAAGAAGTCCCATCTATTTTCGGCTGATTATTTTGGTCTATTTGTAATTGAATGAAACATTCCTACTTAGAGAGGATGCTTAGATATCATAGCAATATTAAATTGTGATAAAAGTTTCTGGATGCCTAATCTTAGTTTCTTTACTAAGACTTGTAATAAAAGGTTTGCCGACCACAACTTAAGTATAAACAACCATCATGGCACAGTGGATTGTTCCCCTAGTGGTTATAACTGATCTCGGTAATTTACTGATCAATGACCCCTAAATTCAATGTAAACTGAATTGATAGAGATTAGTAAGTGACACCAAGCTTAAAAACAAATCATAAAGAAGAAACTTGAAGTGGGATAGACTTGAATCTATAGGAATTATGAGCATATTGTGAAGACTTAGATGCTTGGAAATGCCACATCTTAAGGCATTATTCCCTTTCACAATGGCTTGACATTTCTATAATTTTCACTTTTGGCGTGTGTATCTTTTGTGTTAATGTGAGTAACATAGCCAATTTAATTTACTTTAAATGTATGCTATAGAAAAGATGTTGCATTCTTGGGTTCAATTTTTATTTCCATCTGGAAGTCATTTTTGTTTTGAAGCAGTAGAATATATTCATTCCATTTTAAGAAGAAAGTCAGTGGGAAAAAGTTTGCTATATAAAACCTTGCTTCACAGTTAACTTCCATATCTGTTCCACATATTGAGGTGCTTTTTTTTTGTATTCTTCTTCCAAGCTCTTACTATAGATTTGCAAAATGTTGAGGGTAGAAGAAAAGAAATACACATTCTTTCTGCTGAAGCAATTTAATATTTCAATTTTCAATTACTTTCATAGGATTTCCATAAAATAGTTCAATAAGAAATATTGTTGCCAATTTTGTTGTCCAATCTTACTAAGTAATATCAACATAGTTGGGCTAAATCTTATTTTTTTCCAGGACACATAACTAATTCTCATTGCTGTTTCTATTGGCAGATGTTTCCCTTCTTAATCTGACTCTACATTTTATCTTCAAAGAATAAACATTCTCTCTACTAAGAACACCATGAGACAGAAAAGTATTTTTTTAAAAATTTCCTTTCCTTATAGTCAAAGCTAGAACCTCTCAGACTGCCAAAATGGTTTGCCTCTTTCCCAAGTCAAATTTGTCAAAAAGTAAGACTTGTAGTTTTTCCTAAAAGTTTGGATAGTGAATTTAGGATTTACAAATCAATCAAATATTAAGTGCCAGGAATATTCATATGTAGCTAAAGATGTGCCATACTCTTACAGCTGAAAGTGAGGTCAAAGGAAAGACATTAAAGCTACATAATGGGAAACAAGATACTTCTGAACTTTTGCAAAGCTTCTCCCTCCCCAGTTTCATTAAGGAAAAAGATATCTATAAAATCAAAGTCAAAAGATATTTCCAATTATGAGGTTCAGACTGACAATGTTAGCATGCTTTGCTATGGCAGACTATTGCAAAGATGTAAGTTACCTAATTAAGATCAAGGATGTAAATGCATCTCTACAGTATCCTGGCAATGGTTTAGACTATCAAGCCTTTTGCAGTTTTCTGGTGCCTGATTAATCTGATGCCTAAGCCTTTTGCAATTTGTTCTTTATTGAAAATTACACATCTTCCTCTTATTACAAAAATTGTTATAAATTCTGTGTTAAACTATTTTTCTCATCTTTTTTCCTGTCTCCTAGTCTAACCAATCTAGTGTAAAGCACTCTGCTAAGTATTCCTTTTGCATGCTTTCTGTTGATTAGTATTTTTCTCCAGCAAGATTCCTTCCAAAGGCTAATCATAGAATTGCTGACTAAAGGCATTTTTATAAATAATTTGTAGCGGTATTGGACTATGGTTTGGCTGTGGAGTGCAATCATATAATTTGGAGTTTCCACTAACATTGTCTTCCTTGTATGTTCACTCAAGGGTGTATCCTGATGTTTGAAAAATAGAAAATTACCAGAGCTGGGGAGGAGGAGAAGCTGGAGAAAGAGGAGGAAGTGGAAAAAGTGGTGGGAGCCTTTCTCCCTGGCTGTGTCCAGTGAGTTATGGGATCGAGACAAAGCTACTACATTTTCCATCCTCATCTGCCTTCAAGTAACTTTTAGCAACTGAGGACTGACAATAATATATTTAATTAGCTTTCTCTTCTTCATACCCAGAGGCAGTTTACTTCAGGCCCTCGTTATTTTTCTCCTGAATTCCTGTAATAGCCAGCAAACTGCTCTGCTTGCCCTATGGCCTTGCTGGTCCTGCAATTCATCTCCTACCAGCTACCAGAAGGATTTTACTCATAGTGAATTTGATCATGCCTATCTTCCTGTTTAAGAATTCTTCAGAGAAGGGCCTCAGGATAAAGAACAACTTATTTTTTATGCCATGGTAGCCCAAAATGTGAACATGGTGAAGCTATGACCATATATTACAAATCCTAAGCACAGAAGCAACTCATTACTTCTGATCACAAGGCAGTGGCTAGAATATAATCACACGGTTCATTTATTTGCAAAGGAGGCTGGGAAATGTAGTCTATCACTGTGCCCAAATAAGAGGAGAATGTATTTAGGAGGATAGCTAGCCTTCTCTGCCACAGTAGATTGTTTTAAAAAACCCCTTAGCAATCACAATAAATATTCATGAATACGGAATTTTTCTCACTAGCAGAAAAAAGAGAATTGACATTTATTGAATGTCTACCATGTGCTTAGCATAGTTTTTCTAGGAGAAATACTTGGTCTTATTCATCTTGCTACCTCCTGAACTTAGCAGATTGTCTAGCACACAGTAAACACTCCAAAAAAAACTTTGCTAAACTGAACTTTATAAAAACGTGGAATTTTTTAAATATATGAATAACAGCAGGCTTTCATAATCTTGTTCATTTTTCCTTTTTCCTTTTTTCCTGCATCTCCCCCTGATACTGTATTATTTTTTCTTTTGTTTTTCTTAGTGTAAGCCTTAATTGTTAATGCTTTCCCACTGTCACTAATTAAAACAAGCAGCTGACTTGAAGGTGAGGGTTGCTTACTATTCTTCAACAACTGCCTCAAACTGACTTCTAGTTGATTATTTCCTTACCAGAAAGGTGATTCAGACAAGTTCATGATTTTTAAACATTTGATTGTTGATGACTAAGCATGGTTTTTCTGGGTTACTGCCTAAGGAGAGCATTTAGCAGGAAAGTGGGAATTGATGCCCAAGTCATCACCCCTCTGGGCAAAGGAATTCCTTTCAAATTCCAAAGGAGCATGTGCTAGCTCACTCCTTATTGTAAAAACAAATCACTGTTGAGAGTTGAAATGTGGCTCAAAGGCCTGGTTGATCCTGATCCCTTTTCTGTAGAAAGTGGGTGCGGGGAGGTGGGAGGAACGGCCTCATATCCCAGGAGGTTTAGTAACAGAAGTTGTATCTGTTGGGAACAAAGTGTCAAAGAAGAGAGGCTGCTGGTCTGGGAGGGCAAAGGCCTCCTCTGAGCCAGCCACGTGGGTCAGGTCAGGCCCGATGATCAATGAAAAGACAGCTGCCAGAGCTAAATCAACTTCGCCTCCACAGTGGGGTGCGATTCTTCTGATACACACAATCACGGTCACTTGGCAGCTATAGAGCTAGCCCCAGTTTACCTAAAATATTGCCAAGATCTCACTCATTGTTGCCCTCCCGAGCTTTTCTTGGGTCTGTGAAATGCTGATGCCATTTATAATCTTACCTGTGTTGTCTAGGTCTGGTCAGGAGAGGGCAGATTCCCAGGTTTCCCAGGCAGGGTGGTTCCAAAGGCTCCAGCAGCCACTCTCTCACTATCCATGGATAGGGCGGCTTTTCTCCTCCTCCTCATGCTGTTGAGGTTGTAACTGGTGTCTCCATGGACTGCTGAGGACTCTTGAGTCCAGTGAGTGGGCAGGGCCAGCCAGGGTTTCCTTTGATTACAAAGCTGGGATTTTCAAATCAGGGACACAGACATCAATTACCAGCCACTCTGGCCGAAGGTGCTGGTCTCTACCTCCCGCTCTTTTGATAGAAGCTGCCAAATTTCACAGGACCGAAAAGATTCTCAGGAGACTTGTCTTTCTCAATTAAATTTTATCTATGGCAAATGTCATTTCCATAATAAGTTCTGGAACTGTCTCCAACTCCAAACTTCAATATTGAATGTCTATTTCCTTATCCTTTTCTAAGAATGACTTAGCATTGTCTCTAATGACTCATCAACAAGATGCCAACATTCTCTCTCATTTTCTCTTATCTTTGAGGCAAGAATCTTATAGAAGAGCAAATCTGTGTAAAGCTGGATTTAACTTTTTCTGTACCTACACCCCACCTTGGGGAATCTGGGAGCAGGGATTGAGGGGGTATTGCTTTCTCTGGTTGAGAATCATTAAGGAAAAACTGAGACAGGGAAGTAGGAAGTACTGAACTCTGAACTCTATTCAGGAAACCAAATGACAATTTTGGAGATGTCAACTTCTGCAACAATTTTGGGCAGTTTACTGTTAAGAACTCAGGAAGAACTAGTGAGTCAAGTCATTATTTCAAGTTTCCAGTTGTAATTTTCTTAACTGCTTTATTTATACATGTTCCTCATGACTCCAGAGTCAGTTAATTCTGTCTCTGAGTTATGTAGTAAATGTTCATCCAGCAGACAGATTGCAGGTGACTCCCACTGGCTATGGAATCAAAGTGTTCCTGTCATCACTATTTTGGTTCCTGGAGTGACCCTAACTACCTTGTAAAGCTGGACAAACTGTCTAGATTTGAAGTAATTGGTGATGAAATTGGTCAAAGAATATTTAGGATGATATCACATCCGGAAAATCTCTTGCAAAAGAAAGTACTTTTAGAGGAAACACAAAAAGGAATTTTAAAAATACTATTTGGATAATACACACTATGGGATTTTTATTTTTATTTTTTTAGCTAACAGGAAATGCATCTGAAAGTCTTTCCCCTAACTGTCTGGGAAGGCCTGTGGGATGAATGAATGAGTCCTGCTGTTCTTCGGAATTACCTTACCACAGATGCTGGCACCATCACCCCAGCAGCACCCCAGGAGATCTGCCTAGATGAGTGGTTGTCACTTTTCTTCCCCAAGTCTGCCCTGGACCGAAGCTCTTCCTCAAATTTGTAAACTATGGAGTCACAGCATCACTGGTACTTATCATTCCTGCTGGCTTTTGCCCCTGAGGGTGGGTCTCTGTCTTTAGTTTAACAAAGATCATTCCAGAGCAAGACTAGGAAGAAAAAGTGAGGCCTTCATGTGGCATTAAAGAGGCTTCCTTTCTCTGTCTTTGAGGAAACAAACACACAAAGAACAAAACCAATTCAATAACTTCTAAAATTTTCAAATTACAAAGATTTGAAAGAGGTTATCCAAGATGGTAGTGTTGCAGGACTTTTCCTTAGTTCAGCTAAAGACGGGGTCCTTGTCTCATGACCACAAAGTTTAGGCTCACAGACGGTTTGAAGGGCGAGTAAAGCAGAGTTTTTTTGGGTCAAAAGGGAAAAAAGGGGGAACAGGGATTTTCCCCAAGGCCAGAGTTCCTGATAGAGTGCTCGCTGTCTCGCGGTTTGAATCCCAGGTTCCACACAGGAAGAGGAGGGGTCAGGCTCCTCCCCACTGCAAATGGCGCGAACATCTGTGACTCCACCCCAGTGCGCATTCCCAGTGCACAGGCTGCCTGGAGTTTTTCCAGGGATTCCCCTCCCACTTGGCTGTCTCAGTAGTTGTCTGTTACAGTGGAATAATTGCAGTCAGAAAAAGGAAAAATGGATAACAAGAGATTAAGGTTGAATTGGTGTCTTCGGATCTAACTAGTAGTGGGAATTGAGACAAGCCAGTTGTCCTCTCTGAGCCTCTGCTTCCTTACCTGTAAAATCAGGGACTAGTAGTGCCTATCCCACAATATTATGGTGGAGATTAAATGACAGAATGTGCCCATCACAGGCCCTCATATATGAAATGTTACATCCAATTAACATAGTTCTGTGTCCCTTCCTTATAGATTCTGAAATTTACTTTGCATGACTATTCCTAAAATGATGGAAGTCCTTTTTCTCCTTTCCCCAACATTCATCTTGAGTTGTAGATAAAGAGAAGTAAACATCTGACTAAGGTAACGACATCTAGTTTAAAATGAAGGGATACACTTCTTTAGCATGTTCTCTTTTAACTGTGAGATGTGATCTCCCGAAAAAACTACATTTTATGAGCTATAAATCTGACTCATAATTACTGAAGTTTCTTAAACTAGCTTCCAAAATATGATGTATTTTCCTGCTATATATCTAAGCATCACTGACTTACATAATCTTTTTCCTCCACATTTTTGACAATCTTTTCTTTCTCCACATGATTGAAATCTTTGCCCTAGCAGATGCCAAATTGTCACAACTCTAATAAATTTCTCACAAATCTATCTCACTTCTATCCAGGATTCGGCTCAATCTAACAGAGCAAATTCGTCAGCAGTCAACCACCAGACTTCAAGGCAGTCATTATTAGAGAAGATCTGCACACCCCCTCCTCCTCCCAACCAGTGTGCGTAAGTTGCTAAAATGCGTATCCAAAGAGGGCTTAAAATCTTCCCACAGCAATACTCTGTCCTGAGTTCCAATGAGATTCCTTGGCCTTCATAATTAACCAATATGGAAAAAGATAAAATGAACATAGAATTTTGCTCCTAAAATAGATGGCTCAGAGTGCCTACTTTTTGACTGAGAAAACAACCTCAATTCTCTACCCATCCCTGAATCTGTGCCCTTTGCAATGTGATTTTGCTGCTTCTTCCATCAAGAGTATAGTCTGTTTTCCTGTTCCTTCAATCTGGGTTGGCCTTTTGATTTACTTTAGTCAATAGAATGTGGCCTTGCCTCGGAACCAGGCCTTATGAGGGCTGATAACACCTCTGCTCTCTATTCTCTCCATCATGAGAACAAGCCTGGCCTAGCTGGCTGGAGGATGAGAGACCATGTGGAGCAAAGCCAGTCATCTCAGCCAAGACCCTTCCACATGAACTAAAAGCAAGTGCACGACTCATAAGTGCAGACTTATGAGTCCCCCCTAGCCAAAAGAAGAAGAACTGCTTATTTAAGCCTAGCCAAAATCGGCAGAACTGTCCAGCCAAGTCACAGAGTCATGAGCTTAAAAAAAAAAAAAAGTTTATTGTTTTATACCACAGAGGTTTTGTGGTTGCTTGTTATGCATCCTAATTGTACACAGACAACTGATAATATTAACTAACAAAGAAATGGTGGGAGCTCCTGGGATATTCAGGGAGATTTGTAGAGCTACTACCTTGGGATGAGAAAAGAGGAATTCTGTCTTTGTCTGCACTAGACCCTAGACCTTCATGTACTCATAGAATGCCTGGAGCAAGACCCATGGCCAAGGCTTAATGAGGTTGTGAGTTAGACTTTATCTGAAGGGTCTTACTCCCTTCTATTTGAAGACACATAAGCCTGTGAGGTCAAGAGTCTCCAGCTGAGGCACAGATAAGCAGGGAGCTGAGAAGATGATGCCAGAGGTCAGGCAAAGTTCTGTTGTGGGACTTTTCCTTAGTTCAGTTAAAGACGGGGTTCTTGTCACAGAGCTACGAAAATTTAGGCTTGCAGACAATTTGAAGGGTGAGTAAGGCAGAGTGTTATTGGGTAAAAAGGGAAACAGGGACTGTCTGCAAAGCCAGAGTCCCTGCTGGTGTGATTCCCGCCTCGTAGTCGGAATCTCAGTTTGCACACTGGAAGAGGAGGGGCCAGGCCCTGTGGCTCCATCCCACTGTTCGTTCCTGCCAGTGCGTAGGCCTGTTGGAGTTTTACCAGGGAGCCCTTCCGACCTTTCTGCCTTGGTTCCATGATAAACATGATGCCCCTTGTTGGAGCATGAACTTTCTTGAAGGACTTGAGAGACAAAAGTAACATAGGCTTTTTATCAAAATAATAATAAAAAACACTGTTATAGAACTGATTGTAGAGTTAAAATATATTTTTATGATAAAGTACAATCACCCATTTCTCTTTTCTTATTATGGACTAAATTTTGTGTCCCCTTCCCCACATTCACATGTGGAAGCCCTCATGGCCAATGTGATGGTATTTGGAGGTGGGGCTGTGGGGAGGCGCCTAGGTTTAGACAAAGTCATGAGGGGGAAGCCCATTTGATGGGATTAGTGTCCTTATAAGAAGAGGAAGAGGCAGGGTGCCGTGGCTCACGCCTGTAATCCCAGTACTTTGGGAGGCTGAGGCGGGTGGATCACTTGACTAGACTGGCCAAGATGGTGAAACCCCGTCTCTACTAAAAATACAAAAATTAACCAGGCATGGTGGTGTGTGCTTGTAATCCCAGCCACTTGGGAGGCTGAGGCAGGAGAATCACTTGAACTTGGGAGGTGGAGGTTGCAGTGAGCCAAGATCACGCCACTGCACTTCAACCTGGGCAATAGAACAAGACTCTGTCTAAAATAAAATAAAATAAAATAAAATAAGGAAGAGAACGAGTCTGGAGCTTTCTATCTCTCCAGCATGGGAGGAACCAGCAAGAAGTCAGCTAACTGCCACCTGGAAGAGGTCCCTTACCAGGACCTGACTGGGCACCTTGAAATTCAACTTCCAGCTCCATAACAGTGAGAAATAAATGTCTGCACCAACCCAGGTGATGGTATTTTGCTATGGCAGTCCAAGCTGACTGAGGCATTCTTCTCTCAGCCAGCATTTGCTCTCCTCTGCCATCAGATTAATATTATTTGAACAATTTTAAAATCACTAGTCTGGATAGTGGTTTCCAAATTTTTCTTTTGTGCTTACTACTCTGCCATTATCAAAAGGCTTATTACACCCTTTGCCATGTCATAAAACCACTTCAAACCCTTTTAACATTCTATGGTTGATGATTATCAAACTTTACAGATCAGGGGGTCTTTAGAATTAAATTTTGAATGATGTGTTATACACGCTTTCCTAATCTTTCTATATTCCTTATGGACTAGTTGACTCCCCATGAGAAAAGAGCAGGTGACTACTCATCCACTGAGAAAATAGACATTTCACATTTGAGACTGGAGGGATGCCAGGCCCAGGTGAGTATCTGACCCTGTGTTCCATTCATTTGTTTCTCGTCCTGACCACTAGTAGAGAGCCCTATTATTCTGTTGTTCCGGGAATCTGATTTGGATTTTCAGTCCCTCAGCTGTTGGGGACTCCAACTGTCCTTATAAGTGTATCTTCACTTGTTACGAGTTGAATTGTGTCACTTCAAAGTGCAAGTATTGAAGCCCTAGCCTCCAGTGCCTCCGAATGTGACTCCTGTGTATTTAGAATGGGTCTTTAAAGAGGTTATTGAGTTAAGATGAGCCCATTAGGGTAGGCCCTAATCTGATATGGCTGGTGTCCCTATAAGAAGAGGCAATTTGGACACCAAGGACTACCAGGGATGCGTGCACAAAGAGGAAGGACCACATGAGGAAAGAGAGAGACGTCTGCAAGCCAGGGAGACCGGCCTTAAAAGAAACCAGACCTTCCCATACCTTGATCTTGGACTTCAGTCTCCAGAACTGAGAAAATAAATGTTTGGTGTTTAAATCACTCCATCTGTGAGATTTCATTACGGTGGCCTGAGCCTACTAATACGTTACACTAGGAAACCGGCTTTAGTTCTTCAGCTGTCTATAACTTTGGCTTTCTTAAATGCTAAGAAACAGAAAATTGCCTCTTACATTTCTCATTAAAAACTACTGCTTGGCTCTCCATCTTTGACCTGTAGTCTCAAGAATGAGCCTTCATTGTCTGCAACGGTTTGTGATATCTTATTTATTAATGCATGTTGCTATTGTGTAGAGGATCATCTTGTTCTCATAGCTACTACTGATCAGGGAAAGTCACGATCTGACTAAGTATACACAAGTACACTTAGCAGGTTAGCCCTGGGTGCTTAGGAAACAATGACTAGTGGCCCAATTTCTCTCTCTCTCTTTCTCTTTCTCTTTCTCTCTCTCTCTCTGAGTGTGTGTGTGTGTGTGTGTGTCTGTGGGTGTGTGTGTCCTCACAAAGTTCCAGCAGCATTGCCTTGGGGATAGGAGAACAATCTCAATACTCTGAGATGCTAGCATGTCATGAAGGGAGGACAGAGCCACTAGTCAGAAGCCTAGATAGAGGCTGTGCAATGAGGAAGTAAGCAGGGGCTTGTTAAAGATATAGATGGAACTGGGTTCACACCTGTATTTCCAGCACTTTGGGGAAATGGGCGGATCACTCAAGTTCAGAAATTTGAGACCAACCTGGCCAACATGGTAAAACTCCGTCTTTATCAAAAATACAAAAAGTAGCCAGCTGTGGTGGCACACACCTGTAGTCCCAGCTACTTGGGAGGCTGAGGCTGGAGAATCGCATGAACCTGGGATGTGGAGGTTGCAGTTAGCCGAGATCGCACCACTGCACTCCAGCCTGCGCAACAGAAAGAGACTCCATCTAAAAAAAAAGAAAAAAGAGAGAGAGATAGATGGGGAAAAAGTCATTGGCCAAAGTCGCAGCCTTACCTTCACTGGAAATCCATGAGCATCAGGCTGGAAGAGTTTACTTGGAGAGTGGGAGGAAAAGGGATTGGAAAGACAAGAGAATAACGAACCACGCAAGGATTACTCTCAGGTTGGTCAGTGACTGCAGCATTTTATTTTAGGGGTCCTGGCCTCACAATAAATTGTTTTTAGTATAAGTATGCCGCATGACATATTTGAGACATGCTTATACTAAAATTATTTGTTGTTCATCTGAAATTCGGATTTAACTGAGCATCCTAAGTTTTACATGGCAATCTTACCCAAGAGCCAGTTCTCCATATAGCCAGAGAAATCTTCATGAAATCATGAAACTTTGATGAGCCAAGCCTTTCATTCTCCCTGAAATTCAAGGTCCAAATCTTTGCCATGGTCTACAAGGCTGGTCATGTTCATCTCCCTAACCTATCTCTTACCACTGTCTGCCTTTCCTATTACAGTCTTTGTTCAAAAGTCACCTACTGGATAAGGCCTTTCCTAGTGACCTTCTGTAAATTAGCCAGCCTCACCTGATAAGATCTATGCCTTTATTCATAGCACAAATGACTCATGAAATGTAATGTGCCCATTTGTTACTGGATATCTTCCTTATCAGAA
Organism: Theropithecus gelada; assembly: GCF_003255815.1. Taxonomy (NCBI): domain Eukaryota; kingdom Metazoa; phylum Chordata; class Mammalia; order Primates; family Cercopithecidae; genus Theropithecus; species Theropithecus gelada. The sequence goes on along the minus strand of NC_037680.1, from coordinate 100,922,621 downwards.
TGTAAGCTCTGCAGGCTGAGTCTGTATTTCACTTTTTTTGGTTCTGTATTCTCAGCGTTTGGAGCTCTACCTGACAGATGATACATACTTAACAAAGAGTTGTGGAAAGAATAATTGAACCAGGATATCATAATCAATATGCAGCAAAACTTAGCACATTGGTGCCAACTATCAGTTAGTAAGCTGGAATCTGCCTATGATTTTTAAGTGAATCAATTAAAAATAATTCTAAAGATTATTAATGTTTCTAGCCTCCTTGGAGAATCAACAAAAACAAGAGTTAAGAAACTTTAGCTGGAAAACAGAACTACTATTCAACCTGGCAATCCCATTAGTAGGGATATGCCCAAAGAAATAGAAATTGTTCTATTTATTATAAAGACACATGCATATGTATGTTCATTGCAGCACTATTCACATGGCAGAGATGTGGAATCAACCTAAATGCCCATCAATGACAGATTGAATAAAAAAAATATGGTGTATACACACCATGGAATACTATGAAGCCATAAAAAAAAGAATGAGATCATGTCCTTTGCAGAAACATGGATGGAGCTGGAAGCCATTATCCTTAGCAAACTAACACATGAACAGAAAACGAAACACTGTATGTTCTCATTTACAAGTGGGAGCTAAATGATGAGAACACATGGACACTAAGAGGGGAACAACACACACTGGGGCCTACCTGAGGGTAGAGGGTGGGAGGAGGGACAGGATCAGGGAAAATAATGGGTACTACGCTTAGTACCTGGGTGATGAAATAATCTGTACAACAAACCCCCGTGACATGCAGTTTACCTGTATAACAAACCTGCACATGTACTCATGAACTTAAAAGTTTAATAAAAAAAGAAACTAGCTGGAGAAATGAGTAAGAAGGACTGAACAGAGCATTACATTGTTGCTGTTCAACCACTCTGTTGAATGCATATAAAATTTCTTATTTAAATGTGTTTGCATTTAAAAAAAAACCCTTGCTTGTTTCTTCATTATGTTAATTTGTTCCAACTCTACAATTTATAATAGAGCTTTCTTACATTTCCATAAATAGGGATAAATATAAGAAATATTTCTTATATTTCCATATGGATAGCTCAAAGTGTACTTTTTTTTTTCTTCATCCAGCCCAATTTTTCTGAGCTTATGTGTCTTTTAATGCACTCCTTTCTTCTTCGTCTCCTGGGTGGGAAGGCATTTCATTTTAACTTTTATCAGTTAGAAGAAATTCACAAAAATAGCTGTAAGAGTCCAATGGAAAATGGAAATATAAGAAATATTAAAATCTATAATTCGCAAAGTAGCCACAACTCTCATCTTTAAATGAAAAGGGGAAATTCAAAGGTCCAGTCAAAGCAAAATTTAACAGAGTCTTTTGGGTAATACATTCCGAAGAGCCTGTGGAACCGAAATCAAGATGAACCTTCGAAATGCAGGAAGTCTGGTCCTATCCATTTTGCATTCTTGTCTTGGAGCAATCGACTGTAACCTTCAAAGTATAATGAATGAATTGTGTTGCATCACAGAGAGGGTGGGAGTGGAGGGAGGAGGGAAGATTTAGGGGAAATGTCAGACTTGAGTGGGAGCTAAAAGCCTGTGATTGCATTCATTTGCTTCATACAGCTGAGGACGGCAAGCAAATGGAGCTGGGATACACTGAAAGAGATGGAGAATTACATATTTTTTCTCAATTAAATGCTTCTTGTGTTTTCCTTCCTGGCCTTCAATGGTATTTATTTTTCCCTACCTGTATTAAAGCAGTATGACATTCTCCATGGGGGGAAAATGCAGAGTTTCTTTTGGTTGTATGGAAATATTTACTGGCAGCAGACAAGAATATGTTTCTCCAAAGGGAAAGCTGCATTTGTCAAAGATTTGCTTGGATTCTGCCTTCCTTGCTGGGAATAGTTATTTACTCTTAATTAGCCCTAAATACAGTTGAGTGGAGGAAGGACCTTATTTTAAACGACTGACAGTGATTAAAAGGGCAGTTGATGGGCACGGATCAGAGATCATCATCAATAATAAAATCTGACGATAGGAGCAACATGTATTTTATGTTCCCATAAACATAGATTTAGTGAAAGTAAGCCCACATAATAGTACTCGTGGCAGAGGCTGAATTGCTCTGAATTTAATTTAGAACAACATAAAAGATCCAGTATCAGCTGCAGGGCACCAGCCTGGGTTTCAGCTTGGGGGAGGCATCTGTTATGAGAACTAAAAGCCATTTCTGCGTTTTGTACTGCATGCTTTCCATTTAGGAAGAACCTCATACATATCTGGGATTCTCTCAAGGTGAGCTCACCTTTCCAGAGTGTCAGCACAGTCAACTTTCTCAGCTACCCCATAGCTCTCTCTTGACCACCTTATCTGTCACACAGATACACACACTCACAACCTTACGGCTAATTTAATCTCTTTTTATTATTTCCTGTCTGTCAACTTAATCTAAGTGAATTATCCTGGACATTTGTTACCCTTGGGCCACTATCCACTGTGGAGATCAAGAAAGGGAAAGATTTACTTCCAGTAGAGGTGGGAGGGACACATTGATGACTCCCATCTCTCCACCCCTTCCTGACTTCCCTGGATCACACAGGGGTGGGGTGGCGGAGGAAGACTACCTCTCATTGCTGCACTCACCTGGGCTTGCTTTCCACCACCTTGGGCCTGGGCCTGCATTGTAGTGTTTTACTTACATAACTTTTTGAAATCAACACACACACCCCCATTGTCCCCAGGGCACATCCCCAGTGCACCCAGAGGTTTCACTGATCACATTTACCTGTCAGAATTTTTCCTACCCCGCCCATGACCTCTTGCCCCGGGATAAAGCGTGTAGGAAGTCCCTCTCCATTTCAGTTCCGAAGGGATGCCCACGTTTCCTGTCCCAGGATGAGTGACAGTTCTTTTAGTGGAAACAACCACCACCACCCCCGCCCCCGCCCCCAGCTTTATTATGAATGCAAACCTTACCCTTGCAGTTTCTGGCAATCTTGATCTAGAGACAGCAAATGAATCTGCTATTATATAAATCCGCCATTATTTAAATTAGATCTCTAGTCAGGAAAGCTGATCTCATCCCTTACACTCTGCCTGCCTGGAAGAAGGCAGCAGCATCCTGCATGCTCTTCCATGCTTTGCCAGCCAGAGCTCCCCCCAAAAGCAGCTTTCCTGGGATACCTCCCGGGGCACAAAATTTCTGATCCCACCGGGCTGAGGGTTAGCATTTTGCTAAGCTGAATTTTCATACTCAAATAAGGTGGGAACGGAATGCAGCTCATTCGTTTTACTTTAGGAAGAATTAAAAGGTAAGATTTCTTTCTGAGACATTTTGCAAACACTGGCAATTTCCATCGATGACTCTCAGTGGTTTCAGTGGTTGACTTGCAGACCTTAGAGGAAAAACAAGGTGACCAGCTGGGTCACACAGCTGTATTCAAGTTAACCAGAAGAACCCAAAACGTTATAGCTCCGAAGTGGAAGTTTTTATCACAAGAATTGTTAGAGACCTGCTCTTTGCTATTTGCCGGAATAAATCCCTACCCCCAGGCAGCATGTGTGAAGGTTTAAGTCAAACCTGCCACCCAGTGCAAAAATAACCCTAGGCCACACTTCCCCAAGAAAATACAGTGATGACAAATAAAATACAATTGCTATTTTGTAGAACAGCTTCCATAAGTCTCTCTTGGTTCTGGGGAAATGAGCAAGATGTTCTTTGTGAAGTTCATACTGATTAGACCAAATGCAGCCAAAGGAAATCTTACGTCTCTTCCATCTTTCTACGCCCAATCTCTGGTGGATAAGGCAGGGTTGCAAATAGCCTAAAATATACAATCACTATAATTTCAGGAAGTGAAATATCTGAAATGACCCCTTGGAGAAATTACAAATAGAAATATGTGACTTAATTAAATGAGAAGCCAATTCTGTGGAGGAAAGGATTGTTTGGCAGTCACTAATGGAAGAAATTTACAGCACTCACTACCTGGTCTCAGCTCACAGAGTGGTTGGCAGAGTGAGGCCCCAAGGGGCCACATGAGGCTGGTGTAGAGATAGGGTTGGCTGCTTGTTCTGGTAAAGTAAATTGGTCTAACTCTAGAGCTCTCCAAATTGTCAGACTTGAAATCCAAGATGTTCGCTTCCCTAATGTTCATGATAATGATGTAAAGGAACGTCGCTCTGTATTAGGAAAATCAGAGTGCTAAATGGCTAGGCCAAGGTATGTGACTTAGGGTGTGACCTATTCTTTCTGATGGAAGAGCCCCTCTGAAATCTGTTTTTTTTGTGTGTGTTTGTTTATTTATTTATTCAGCAAATGTTACTTGTGAGCTTACTATCCTCCAGGCACTATTCTATGCATTGGAGCTACATCAATGAACTAAAGAAGAAAAGGCTCCTTTTGCCCCCAGGGAGCTTGTATTTTAGTCCAAGGAGACATATAGTACTGAAGTAGATGTCCAGCAGATTTTGTGTCAATCACTGTGATGGAGGCTAAATAAAGCAGGACAAGGAATACAGAGTGATGGGGGCCCAGTGAACAGAGACATTAATAAAGCAAGGAAAACAGTTGTGGGGAAGAGGGTCTAGAAATGCCCATAAAAATGTCCACTATGTCTGTAGGATATCTCTCATTTCCATGCTGTTGCAACAAAGGGAGGAGCTTAGAAACTCCCTGATGATAACAATAAGAAAGTTATTGAGCCCTGAATATGTACCAAGCACTATGCTATGCCATGTATTTTGTCAATCAATCCATTTATTGACACCATAGTCAGAGAGGCCCAGAGAAGTTAGGTGATTTGCTGGAGGTCACACAGACAAGATGTAAGTGCTGGATTTGGGACTTGAACCTAGACTTTCCAATGAACTCCAAACTTGATAAGAAACAATAACAGTTTTCATTTATTGGGAAACTGCTACATCCAGGTATTGCATCTTGTGCTTTGCATATATTGAATAGATGTTGGGGTTCATAAGGGAAACCAATGTCACACATATGCCTACTACACTGGAGGTTTCTTTGTGGCTGATAACACACCCTCTCTACCTCTGGCATGCACCAAAGGTTGGAAAACAAGAGCACCCCTTCCATTAAAATACTCTTAGCCTTATTACACAGTCTGCTCAATGAACCATCAGTGTCCTTCTGATCTACCTCTCCGGCCTCATCCTTCACCAGCCTCTCCTTGGTCACACTGCTCCAGCAGCACTGGCCTCCTTGTGGTTCCTTGAATATGCCAAGCACACATCAGCCTCAGGGTCCTTGGACTTGTTATTCCCTTTGCCTGGAACACTTGTCCTGAGATACCCACATAACTGCTCCTTCACATCATCCAGTTCTCTGCTCAAACGTCATCTTGAAAGGATGCATTTCTTGACCAACAGATGGAAACCAGCGCACACCCTGTGCTTGTCCTGCCACTTTCCACCTCCCTTTCTCTGCTTTATTTTTCTGCACAGCTTTTATCACCTCTTGACACGTTTCACATTTGATTTTTGTTGTCTGCCCTTTCCTTGTTTGAAGCTCTGTTTTGTTTACCCGTTTCCCCAGCAACTAGAGAATAAGGCCTGGCATACAAAAGGCATTCAGTAAGCAATTTTTGATAAATTATTAAATCAAGGGAAATGTACCTAATTAACAAGATCTGTGTATCTTGAAAAACGTTGTCAGGTTAACAGAGAAAAAGATGTAATACTCTTTTACATTCACCATGCTTTTCTAGGCAAGCTGAATATTTTTTCACTAATAGTACATAATTCCATTGAGACAAACGTAATAGGGAGCCATTTCTCTGGGCTCCTATCATCAGAGAGGCATTGCAAGGTGGAAGCCAGTAGTGTTCAGAGACAAGGAGCTTTCACCCCAACACAGTCCTGGGTGTTTTATTTAGATGACATTGAGGGAAGGCTGATCAAAGGGTATGAAAAACTTTACATGTTCACAAACATGTTCCTGTTGCTTTCTACAAGTTAGGAGGCTACCTTAGTCATCCAGGAAAAAGATGTTGGTGTCTCAGATTAAGGTGATGATGAAAAAATAAACAGAATGTATTTGAAGCGTATTTTGTAGATAGAACCCAGGTTTACTGATGAATTGGAGGGAAGGAACAGAAGGAAATGGAAAATGCAAAGTCAATTCTCAGGATTTTGGCTTGATCATGTTAGTTTCTGAAATGTATAAGACTAGAGGATGATAGAGGAAATCTACGGTTACCTTTTTTACCTTTGATAAGTTTGAAAAACCTATCAGTTGTAAGTGGAGACATCAAAGCTTAGGGTAAATCTTTGAAACTGGAATAAATTTTGGACTCATTAGGACAAATATAATATTTAAGCCCTATAAATGGCTGCAGTCCCAAAATGGAGCTTTGATATGCAGCCTTCCAAAGCTAGGTCATAAAATGACTTAGCGTGAGTTGGTCTCAATCCTCTCTTTCTCTTTCTCTCTCTCTCTCTTTCTCTCTCTCTTTCTCAGGGCTCGTGCTTGAAACCCTGTCATCACATCTTGAGGAAGCCCAGGTGTATTAGTCTGTTCTCATGCTGCTGCAAAGAACTGCCCGAGGCTGGGTAATTTATAAAGGAAAGAGGTTTAGTTGACTCACAGTTCCACATGGCTGGGGAGGCCTCACGAAACTTACAATCATGGTAATCTTCACAAGGCAGCAGGGGAGAGAAGTGCCGAACAAAGGGAGAAAGCCCCTATAAAACCATCAGATCTTGTGAGAACTCACTCACTATCATAAGAAGAGCAGCATGAGGGTAACCGTCCCCATGATTCAGTTACCTCCCATCAGTTCCCTCCCACAACAAGTGAGGATTATGGAAACTACAATTCAAGATGAGATTTGGGTGGGGACACATGGAGAGGCTCTCTGTGGATGTTCTGACTGAGGTTTTGGCTTACATTGACTACTCCAGTTCCCAGTCTTTGAATCTTCCAGAGGAGGCCCCAGACATGGCAAGGAGATAGGACATCCTTCTGTCCTGTTTGAATTCCTGACCCACAGAATTAGTGGGCATAAGAAATGGTAGTTTTACACCATTGAATTTTAGTTTAATTTTTTACACACGTAGTTGCTGGCACTTCTCTTTTGGGGCATGTTCCTTCATTTTCTTGAGCTAACATGTAAAAAATCTGACTACAGTGAAGCTGCCATACTGGACATTTCACATGGAGACCACACAGAGCTATAGAAAGATGCTGGAAGAGCCTCTGCTGTCGGAGTCCGATGTGTTTTGACCTTCTCAGACTCTACTGCCAGACATGGGAATGGGTGAGCCTTCAGATGATTCTTGTCTACAGCCTCAAGCCACCCAGATGGTTCTACTGAATCCTGTCCAATGAGAGGATTTGTGAGCTGTTATTGTTTTAAGCCACAAAGTTAACCTGCTTTGATATGCAGCATTAGATAATTGCAACAGTGAACTTATCAAGGAAATGTAGCAATTAGCATGAGCTGCAGTAGGGGAAGAGTGAGTGAGAGGTGGGCAAATGAAAACAATGTGTAGTCATCTCTTTCAAGAGATTGAGTTGGAAATAGGAATCAATAACTGTGGTGGCAGTACGAGAAAGATGAGGACATAATTTTTTTCTAACATGGGACATACTGAAGCACGTTTGCAGGATGTTGCAAATAATTCTGCAGAGAAGTAGATATTGATTTACAAGAGCAAAAAGAATAGATCAAATGAACAAAGTCTTCGAGAAGCTTTAAGACTTCTTGAGAAGCAGTAGTCATGAGATTGACCTCCCCTTACACTAGGTGAGAAGGAAAGGAAGATGGGTGTGTGTGGAGGTTTGTAGATTTGTTGGTGATAAGGTGATGGTTTCCATCTGTGCTAGTCTGCTTGGGCTGCTGTAACAAAATACTATAGACTTTGTAGCAGAAATAAGAGATATTAATTTTCTCCCAGTTGTGGAGACAGGAAGTCCAAACCAAGGTGCCAGTGGCATTGATGTCTGGCAAGGGCTATCTCCTTGGGTTGTAGATGACTGCCTTCTTGCTTTGTCTTCACATGATAGAGTGAACACTCTGGGGTCTCTTCCTCTTCTTATAAGAGTACCAGCCCCATTGACTTAGGGCCCCACCCTAGTGACCCCATGTAACCTTAACTACTTTCTAAGGGCCCCATCTCCAGCTATAGTCACCCTGGAGGTGGGGGTGAGGGTATTCAACATATCAATTTTGGAGGAATACAGTTCAGTCCAGCACCATTCAATAATTTCTACCTTCTTAATGAAGAATAGGGCAACATTGTTGCTGTTATTTAAGGGGGCTGGAGGGTTGATGTGAGGAGAGATGGGGTGGTTGAAATTATTATCTTAAAATGTAGCAATGTGGCATAAATCCTGGACTATGTTGAGTGTGTTGAGTGCACAGTAGAGGTTGGCCAGCGCAGCCATCCAGTTGGCAGTGTTAAAAGAAGCAAAAACTGGGCAAAACCAGGTTCAGAGTCTTCCCTGGAAGGTACATCAGAGATGTACATCAGAGACAGGGGCATGGCATCTATGGGGTTTTAGAAGATAGTAGTTGTAATAATGGACTGTGTAATAGACACTAAGAAAGGAAGGCAAAATAATAAGAAAGTTATGGGGTCCTTGGATTGGTGGTCTTGATGAGGCTCAAAATACATTGCAGTGGAAGTTCTAGAAGGTCTAGAAAAATCTGACCTTCACAGTTTGATAAGATTTAGGCAAAATGGGTTGGAAGGATGGCAAGTGTTAGCTAAAGAGTGCTGGATACTGTGTAAGACAGCTACTAGGGATGACAGAGTCCAAGGACTGTTGCTAGTGAAGAAAACCTGAGTACTTAGAAATACACTCCTTGGGATCAATGACCAAAGATGACCCAAAAGTTCAGAAAGGAATAGAGACTCTTCAGTCTATTTTAAGAGCAGATTGTATTATCTTAGATATAAAACTTTTCCTATAAGAAAAATGGAACTGAAAAATCCTTTGAAAAGTTCCTCCTGAGAATTTTCATTTCCAAGTACTATAAAAAATTATTGCAGTGTCTCTTATATTAAGGTTAATACTGATGTTAAATGTGAAATGTATGAAAACCTGTTGGAAGTCTCGGAAACGGAACTAATACACCTGTAGCTAGTTTACATAATGAGTCTCCTTTTGTTTTGTGGTATTTGGCCTCAGATAAATTGCTGATCTTAGCCCCTGCTCTGTTGCCTTCTACCTGCTGAGTCTTTGCCCATATAGCTTGATGAATCTTGTGGAGACAAACATAATGCTTGCCACTGCTGTAACTGACCTGGGGCTGGGAGTGCTCGTTTCAGCACTGAACACATTTTCTCATTTTTTCTGTTGTTCTTTTTGTCTCTAGTTTTGGAGGTGTTGGAGGTTATGATTACAAACCTTGAAACATTTCCTGCATTGGGAGATGAATTGAAACATGGTTGTTCTCTTGAGATACCCTCTGGAAGAACCATACTCACATACCCGTTTATCAGTAAATGTGACTGGTGAACTGTGTGCCCTAGAATGTTTCTAGAAGAATCAGCAAAATGAATATAACCAACACACCAGGCAGTATTTCATAAAGATTATTTATGTCTAAACCAAAGGTAAAAGGAGATTATAGAGCTCATTTTTTTCTTTTATTCCCTTTCTCCTCTCTCCATCCTATCATCCCAGCACTCATATCAACAAACCACAAAGAATTTACTTCTCCCAGCCTTCAAAATTAATAAAGTACCCCACCTCTAGAATCTAGACATAGCCACTGTCCAACAGAACTTTGTGATGACAGAAATGGTCCATATCTGTGCTGTCTAATATGGTGGCCTCTAGCCACATGTGGCTATTGAGAACTTGAATTTTTATTTTGTCTAATTGTGAATAATTTAAATTTAAATAGCCAGATGTGATAATGACTACCTTATTGGTCAGTGCAACTAATCAGTTCAATTTACTGAGTACCTGCCTTATGTAAAAGAATGTAAGAGAGAAATGGGAAAGACACAGAGCTTTTCTTCTGAAGAAATGTCCTTGGTGCTGGTCCATCAGGCAGCATTTCTAAAGCAGACAAGCTCCCTGGAACAGAACAAGAAGGATAGCTTACCCCCTAGTCATCCTAGAGGTGAAAAATCTGACTCTCATAGTTTGATGTGGGATTTAGGCAAAATGGGTGTGTAACACAACATAACTAAGCTATAGCAACGTTGCTTGATATATAGGGCACGATTATCAGAAATATCACTGAAAATGTTCCAACAACTGTCTTAATCAAGTTTTTATGGTATAAAAACACAACTCCAATATCTGTGGTTTACAGATATATACATATATTATTCTTACCCATAAGTCTGCAGATTAGCTGGGTAGCTCTGCTTCTGCCTACAGGTTGGGTTTAAATTGGTTGCATGTATCTGTCACCCTGGGAATCTCTCCTGGAATATGGCACAAGAGGGCAAGCCAAACAAAACAAGTACACTGAAAGTTCTGTTCATGGTATTTGCACTAACATTTCATTGGCCAAAGCAAGTAACATGGCCAACCTGAACGTCAGTGAGGCAAGAAGCTTTTCCCAACCTACCCTACTAGGAGGCATCATACAGTCACATGGCAAAGAGTACGGATGTGTTACTGGGAGAGAGTGTAGTGTTTGGAACAGTCATACAATCTACCAAATACTTAGAGCTCCATGAGCTTGGTTAGGGTAATATTTTCTCAGAGAGTGAATTCATCCTTTTCTTCGTTGGTTGATTCTCCTACTTATTGCAACTTCCTCGAGTGGAATCAATTCTCCTTGGTAAAAGCAAAAAGCAGACAGAGCACCGAAGGTATCAAGTTGGCTCAGTAACCCAAGGCAAGTCAGAAGCCACGATACCATGAGAACACATCTGGGGAATCCTGGGATCTCCTTCCATGCAACAGTGTCCACTACAGAAAATAGGCGAGTTACTGATAATTTGCCAAAACTCTCAGTTTACTGGCACTGACTACCACTGTATAAGAAGACACAACAAGTTTGTAGTATACAGGGTGTTTGTAAGTTTGCAGGCTCAATATAATCTTGAAATTCGAAATCCAAGTCCACCCCATCGTGATCTCTTTCTCTGTCAGTTCCCCAACACTTCCCCAGATCATCTCCCAAGGCAGAACTAGTAGACGATACATTGCTCTTCTTCTAATGACTGCTTTCTTCATTTGCATGTGGGTTTTTAAATCATTTACCCATTCATCCATTTATCCCTTCAACAAATATTGATTGAGCATTGACTCAGCTGGGAAATGTTTTAAGCTCTATGCATACTGCTGTGAACAAAAGAGAAAGATGTGTCTTTCTGATGAGAAATGAAACTAACAGGCAATGGAACAAGTAAATACATAATACAATGTTTTAAAAAGATAAAGTGCTTGAGAATGACTGGGGTGCTGTCTATCTTATACATGGTGGTTAGGGAAGTTAACTCTGAGGATACGACCTTGGAGAAAAGACCTGAATAAGTGAGGAATGAAGAAAATAATAGCAAGTGTTCCAGGCAAAGGGAACATTGATGACCAAGGGATATGCAGGTCATGTTTAAGAAGGAGCTTGAAGAACAATGTGGCTGGAACAGAAGGAGGTGGGGAGAGAGAGTAGGAAGTAATTAGACCAGATAGGGATTGGGGGCTTTGTAGGCTGGGAAGTCACTGGATTATTCTGAGCAGGGGAGCAACATGAACGTAACTTGAGTGAGAAGGCATGCTGTTCTGGAGCACACTGGCATGGTGTCTGCCTACTTCCACGGCAAACCCACTTCTGTTCTGTCAAGCTGTCCTCCAACTGTGCACTTGCTTCATCTTGACTCATCATTTCTTATGATTCCAAGAACTTAAGCAGTCTGTACTCTCCCCTTCTCCACCTCACATGTCTTCCAGGATCCTCTTTGTATTCACTGTCCCTTGTTATTTCTGTTAGCTCAACCTAATACATTTCCCACATCTGACCTATTAAGATGGAAATCTGATCAATCCATAAGGCTTATGTCACTCACTGCAAACATGCTAATTGTACGCTTGCTGTGTGCGAGGTTTTGAACAAGGAAATAAGAAGGCTCAAATGTGAATTGAAATGGATCTGGCAGTTCAGGAACTTCAGTGTAATATGGGGTTTCCCAATTGTTTTAAGTATAAAGACCTCCATTACCATTAAAAATTCTCCATCTCCTGCCTAATAATACTATATGATCTTTAATATTCATTCATTGAAGAACTACATAATGACAAGAAGTTCTTATGCATTTTTTTTTTTAATAAAATGGAGTTTCACTTTTGTCGCCAAGGCTGGAGTGCAATGGCGTAATCTCGGCTCACAACAACCTCTACTTCCCAGATTCAAGTGATTCTCCTGCCTCAGTCTCCCAAATAGCTGGGATTACAGGCGCCTGCCACCACGCTCGGCTACTTTTTGTGTTTTTAGTAGAGATGGGGTTTCACCATGTTGGCCAGGCTGGTCTCAAACTCCTGACCTCAGGTGATCCACCCGCCTAGGCCTCCCAAAGTGCTGGGATTAGAGGAGTGAGCCACCATGCCTGACCAAGAAGTTCTGATACATTTTCTAACACTCTTTATGCATTTCTTTTGTATTAACGCAATGGCTTCTCACGTAATAGTAAACACGTTTCTGATACAAGTTACCTATTCAGTACAATGTGAACTGTGAGTGTGGATTTTCAATACTTTGTGATAATTTCATCTCACATTACATCAGTGGAACTGAAAAGTACCAAACCAGGAACAGAACCCAGCTGGCTCCCAGCCCCTTTACTCTGACAATAGGGGCAAAGCTCAATGTGCAGACATGTTGAGCTTTGAGGATGCCCCAAAATAAATGAACGGCCTCACATGAGTCAGCATGAGAGTGGCCCATGAGCAACTGTGCTCCTGAATCAATCCCAGAAAGCAGGCGCAGGCCTGGCTACATAATTTGCAGGCCCCAGTGCAAAATGCAAATGCCGTCCCCTTTCTTCAAATACTTATTGAGGATTTCAAGACAGTGACAATTGAACATGAAAACAAGTTAAAAGAGTCTACGCATGGGGCCCGGGGTGACCGGTGAAACCAGCCCTGCATGGGAGCCTACTATAAACTAACACGTCTGCGCACACTAATGCAACACAAGCCATTTCCATTCAGCAGCAGCAAATAAAATGGTGGCCCCTACCACGTGCCAGGCATTTCTCTAAGTGCTTTGTGTGTAATATCACATTTAACTTGTGAAACAAGTACTCTCCTTATTCCCATTTTGCAAATAAGGAAACTAAGGCACAGATAGATTTAGCAAATTGCCAAGATTATATATCTAGTGAGACAGAGAACCAGGATTGGAACCCACAGAGTCTGGCTGCAGAATGTAGACCTGTAACTTCTAATGTGATCCTGTTTCCCTAATGTTGCTTGGCTTGTTTTGAGGATTAAATGAGAAAATATAGACGAAAGTGTTTGTTACTTTCATGTTAGACATATTGAGCAGCTACTTTGTATCAGGTATTGTTCTGAACCTATTTTAGCTCATTTAATTTTCCGAACAGTCATATGGATATGTATAATTATTAATGTTGAGGTAATCATGGAATAGAGAGACACTAAGTAAATTGCCCCAAAACACACAGCAAGTGAGATATTGAGCCAGGGTTTGAAATATGAAAGTAAGTAGAAAATAAGTAATAAAAAATGAGAACATTCATTGTTATGCAGTTATAGGTATTATATAGTGATTATATAATCATAAGAAATGTTGTGTTTTCTTGTAGGAGGGTTCCGAAAGCATTATCTTTAAAAAATTTCCTTTAGGGTGGAAAGAGAATGAAAGAGTATAGTTAGAATCAGAAGACACAATAACAGTATGCTCTTGCTTATGTGGTATTCACATTTTATGGAAAAACAAGGAGCCCTTATGTTTTCTGGGTAATTCATGTCTTACTTTTTTTTATGATGTTGAAATTGATTCTGTAGTAGAATGTAAATAAGGAGGCTTTCCTTTTTTTCAATTTTCCTCCATTTTCTTACTAATTAAACTTGTCATGAGGGTAATGACTAATCTTTCTCAACCACCAACTACCCTGCCCCCATCTGTGTTGAGCAGAATTTCCACACCCTTTGAAATGCTTGCTCTCTGGTGCTGTAAAGAAACAGCACTTGAACATAAGTTTAATTTATTCAGTAAGCCATTTTTACTTCCTGCAGAAAGGGTACACTCGCCAGCAGTTTTGCCACGAGAGTACACCAAACAAAGAAGACAGGGTCATTTATAACCTGATGTGTCTACCTCACTGCTGTGTCCTGTTTCCATTGGCTGGAATGGGACCTCACATTCTGTATTTGTCCTGATTGGCTGGCAACTTAGAACTTTTTAAAAGAGGCAAAGGTAGAGGAGAACAAAGGAAGGAGGGAATAACTTGTGGAATGCTGAGAAAGATAAAAACACTTTTAAATAAGGAAGAGGAACAGGCTATAACCTAATGCTTTCTTGGATCAGTATAAGCATGCCAGGGCAAATATTTAGGCTAAATTGTGAGAGCTAAGAACCCAAAGTACGTTGATTTCTTTATTATGGCCAGCAGATATTTAAGAATATTAGCATAGGTCTTTGAATAAATTTTGCTTTTAAGAGAAGTTACTGTTTATTCCTAATTAGACGGGGAGGAAGTTCTTTGAAGAGGAACCTCTATTTTACATTTTACAACACTGTGCAAAGATTACCTTTCAAAGGAAAAGCCTGGGCCAAAATTGTGCGTGTACAGAGACAGCGAGTTCATGCGTAAAAAGATTGTCTCCTCGTGAAAACTCAGAGTACAACTCTTTTCTGTCTCTTGCCACAAAGTGTGCACTATTTAATTTACCAAGACACAGACCAGAAATCAAACCCCCAGTGGATGTTTTCACTTTTATTGCCTATTAGTGAGCTTCGGTGAGCTGTTGAACATTAGCCATTACAGATAATGAAATCACCTTTTTCTCATACCGGGAGTTGATCTCAAGCTACTCTTTATGTTATTCCCAGCTTCCTGTGAACCCCATCACAGTGATTGTGTGTATTCAGGAAAGAGTGATTGAGAACTTGTTAGTGCCTTGTGAGAGAAGCAGAGGAATCAAAGCTTCAGGTTTTTGGAAATCTGTGATGGAAAAAAGACGTGTACCCTCAGACACCTGATAAACACCATGGGTAGTACAGGGATGGGGTCTAGGAGAGAAATCCCTTTCACTAGAGGTTTCAAAATGGAGAGAAGGGGCTGTGAGCTGATCCATGCATCCGCTAAGAGACCTAATGTCTTACGTGCCTTCTGCACTTTTTAAAATTTTCCCAGATCTTTTTCATTCAATGTAAAGCCCATCTAAGCATTTTCATATCAGAGTCCATCCACGCTCAGGAATCACTTGTAATCGTGAGGTATTTTATCGAACTTTCCCATGATTCAGCTTACAGGAAGAGAAGGAGAAATCAAAGGTCACAGAGAGACTTATATTTTTAATTGCCAGGTCTCAGACACTGTACCATTTAAATGCTCCTGGTGACTACGGTAGCTTACCTCCAAGCTGGCTGCCATCAATTACTTTCTTCCATGTGGCCCATGCAATTCTTCCATTGAGAGGCTGAGTCTATTTCTCCCCTTCCCTTGAATCTGGGCTGGTTTGACCAATGGAAATGTGGCAGAAGTGGTGTTCTGGGAATTTCAAGCCTAGTTCAAAAGAAATCTTGCATCTCTTGCCTAATTCTCCTGGAACACTCTGGGAGCTCTGAGCTACCTACTGTGTAAGAACTCCAGCTCTCCAGCTACCCTGAGATTGTCATGCTGGAAAAGCCATCTCTAGACACCACAATGACCGTTCAGCTGAGCCCAGTGTCCCAGGCACCCCAAACAAGCCTCTGGACATGGGATTTTATCTCGGTACTTCCAGACCAGCCCATCTGTCAGTTGAATATGTCAGAGTGAACTTAGACACGATGTGGAGCAGGCCACACACCCCTGTAAGACTCAACTGAATGTTCCATTGATAGAAAGTATGAAATACAATAAAATGGAGGTTGTTTCAACTCACTATGTTTTAAGGTAATTTATTACAAAACAGTAAAGACTGGATCAGTGACCAATCAGATCTCTAAGAAAATGTTGGCTTCACTGTATGTTTATAAAACAGAACAGACTTTATGTAATGTCGTGTAACGGATCCCCATATTTCACAGATAAGAAAACTGAGGTTTAAAGAGCCAGGCAGTCATCCAGGATTCCCTCTTTCTCTTTCATGACTTTCTTCTTTAATTAACCTTGGCTGTTCTTAGAATAAATTAGAAAAGTTATTAACGTTATTCTTTATTTTTTTATTTTTATTTTATTTTATTTTATTTTTTTGAGATGGAGTCTCGCTCTGTCGCCCAGGCTGGAGTGCAGTGGCCGGATCTCAGCTCACTGCAAGCTCTGCCTCCCAGGTTTACGCCATTCTCCTGCCTCAGCCTCCCGAGTAGCTGGGACTACAGGCGCCCGCCACCTCGCCCGGCTAGTTTCTTTGTATTTTTTTTAGTAGAGACGGGGTTTCACCGGGTTAGCCAGGATGGTCTCGATCTCCTGACCTCGTGATCCGCCCGACTCGGCCTCCCAAAGTGCTGGGATTAC
Organism: Theropithecus gelada; assembly: GCF_003255815.1. Taxonomy (NCBI): domain Eukaryota; kingdom Metazoa; phylum Chordata; class Mammalia; order Primates; family Cercopithecidae; genus Theropithecus; species Theropithecus gelada. Next base: position 100,906,001 of record NC_037680.1, on the reverse strand, counting down.
AGGCTTGAGCCACCGCGCCCGGCCATTAACGTTATTCTTGAATCCATCAATAATGTAAACAAATCTGAAATGGCTGGGAAGAGCAAATGTGAAGAAATGGAAAAGGTCTACCTAATTTGCCTCGTAGCTCCAGTGTAGAGCCCAACACAATTTTAGGTACTCAATGAATTATCATTGAATAAACAAACAAAACAGTGAATGAATAAATAAGTGAAACGTCTTCTCTAAGTAAATTGAGAGTTTTGCAACTAAGTAGTTCAGTGTGTGATTCACTTTATCTACTCTATTTTTCACAGTTAATTCATCTGATCCCTGGCCTTTTGACAGATGAGCCCTGGAGTGGCAATTAGTAAACAAGTATTTGTCTCAGAATCCATGACTCTGTGGCATGGCTTTCTGAAGACACAGAAGGCCTGTGCCTGCCAGAACTCCATCTCTTACAAAGAAAATGGCTGTTCCTGGGAGCCGCCCTTCTCCATATTATGTACCATATTTGCTTTTCGGTGCTGCCTCTTCCCTGGAGGTCCTGCTGGCCACATGACAATTCAGACAAGCAATGGCTCACTTTTTTCCTGTGAGTAAATTCATTCTTCATGATTGTTTTGTACCACTTTGGAGTACAGTTATTTGGACAGAAGAGCTGAAAGTGACCAATGAGGGAAGCATATGGTATTTGTTTTTGTCATATTTGTGTGTATTCAACACGGAGGCCTGAAAATGACAAGAGTCCTGCTTATGGGGAACTTACATTCCCAGCAAAGAACAAACTACTTTTTTTTTTTTTTTTTTTTTGAGACGGAGTCTCGCTCTGTAGCCCAGGCTGGAGTGCAGTGGCGCGATCTCGGCTCACTGCAAGCTCCGCCTCCCGGGTTCACGCCATTCTCCGGCCTCAGCCTCCCGAGTAGCTGGGACTACAGACGCCCGCCACCTCGCCCGGCTAGTTTTTTGTATTTCTTAGTAGAGACAGGGTTTCACCGTGTTAGCCAGGATGGTCTCGATCTCCTGACCTCGTGATCCACCCGTCTCGGCCTCCCAAAGTGCTGGGATTACAGGCTTGAGCCACCGCGCCCGGCCAGAACAAACTACTTTTATATTCTCTGTTTCTCCAAGTCAGTTGGTCCTTTGGAGATTGAACAGCACATATTTAAAAAAAAACACACACACAACATCACTCACTGGTCATTAAGCTAGGAGAGCCCTTCTCCCAAGTCAACATCGAAGCTCATGTTTATTGATATCACAAATCATAATACAGTGAAACTTCAGAATGGCAGTGCCCATAGCCTAGGGCAGGAAGTTGAATTTACGAACTGGGAGGCAAACAGTTCTTTCGGTAGACTTTGTTGATTGGGGTATCCTGCAGAAAGACACCCTTGACCTTTTGACCTTTGACCCCCTGGGAGCACTGAGTCTGCAGCTGCTGCATCTCCTGGGCTCTCCCCCAAGAAGCAGAGCTCTGAAGGTCCCTTGTGAACAGACAATGTGCTCTTATCCAAGAGGGATGGGACTGCCTCTTCTCAGGGAAACAGTCCAGGGCCCCTGTCTTTCAGGAAATTACTGAATCATAGCCAAACTACAAAAATCAACTGCTAGAATAGCCTCAGAAAAATCTTTTTTTAAAAAAATAAGTAAATGTAATTCAAGAGACGTTGGAGTTTTTAGAGCCCAGCTCCCATTTCTGCCAGGACATCCATTGCCAGTAGAAGACCTGGGAGGCACCAGTGCTGTGATTCTGAGGTAAGGCAGCTCACCAGCTGGGCCTTTCAGGGGCCAGTTGCACACCAGGCCCCCAGTGCCAACCAGTGAAAACCATTCTTCATCCTTTAGGCAACTAAATATTCACCAAAAGCAGGACTAGATGCCAGACATTGTGCTATGCTCTGGGGAATAGAGTTTGCATAAAGAAGACACATGGTTCCTGCCCTCATAGTACTTACAGTCTTTTGGAAGAGAGAAATATTAATCACACAATCCCATAAACAACATATAGTTGTAACTGTGGTAAGTGTTAAAAAGACACTAAGTGATCAACTGTAAAAAGGGGATTTGACCAGTCAGTGAGGTCAAGTGAGTCAGCTTGGAGTAAGAGAAATTTGAGCTGAGCTTTCAGATAAGCTGAATAGTGTTTAACTAAATGATAAGTGGAGGGGTTAGTATTCCAGCCAGACAAACAGCATATGCAAAGGCCCTGCAACAGACAGAACATGGGAGGGATGAAAGTTTAAGGAATAGAAGATGACCAGAAACGCTGATGTGGAATAGTGGATATGGAGATGACCATGTAGAATCCTCTAAATCACACTAATCAGTCCTGTCTTTATGAATTCAAGTTAGGGGAAGTAGCATACATGACATAGTCAGATTGGGGTTTGAAAAACCAGGTGACTTGCTTACTGGACTCAGTGGAGCAGCTGGTGTCAGCTGACCATGAAGAAGTTGAGCCCCATGCTTTGACCACAGGCATCAATTTCCAGCCACAAAGAACCTTGTAGGACTCAAGTACCTACTGTGTCTCCCTTGTCTTTCATTACTTCCTGACCCTTCTCTTTCTTCTCCACTCCCCAACCCTTTTGTCTAAACCAGTACACTGATCAGCCAGCTCCTTCTAATCCTATCTCTTCCCCAAAGGTTCCCTCTGGCTTCTTCCTTGTAAGTGAAGCCTGGGTGTCCTTTGAGGACACAGCTTCCAATGTGACTGCCTTAGGCTGATGTCCTTTTATCTCTTCCAGCCCCACATATCACAAGTGCAAGAAGGGAGGATGGAACTCTTTCTTACCTGCAAATGCTACTACTTCCAGCTGCTTGTTCCCAGTTCCTTCTTGTTCAATCCCCTCTTCCTTTGAAATGCAAATAATCTTGCTTAAGCACTTTTTCTCTTCACCAGGGAGTCAACTACCAAGCTCTTAAAGTCAAGAGCAGGTGTCAGATTGTGTCAGCAGCAGACATCCTTTCAATCCCACCCTGTATCATTTCTTAGTGCTTGTTCAAATAGCCCCACTGGGGCCATTCTTTGACCACATTGTAACTGCTAAGCCATTGGCGCCACCTCTTTCTTTCTCCCTAGGTCTCTGCCAGTCTTCACTGTGCTCTTTATCCAGATTGGATTTCATGATCCATCCCTGTGGGCAGGACATTGAATTAGCTGCTTCCAGGGAGGCATCAAGTCATAGTATGAGGCAAAAAGAGTGAGACAGATAACATTGTAGGACTCTTCAAGAACTGATTACATGACTTTTAAAGTCCCACATACCCTCCAAGGAAGAACTGAAAATGAGAAGAGAAGATTGTGTGGGGTGGCTTTTTGGAAGAAGCAGTTGCTATGCTGAGTACCCCCACTCTAGACAGGGGTGCAGGAATGTTACCTTCATCACCTTAAGCCTAGTGAGGGGCGCTTCCAGAATGCCATGAAGAGAACTTGAAGTGTATTTCTTGCCATTGGAAAATATAGAAGATAGTAACTGTATTACTTACAGGAAAACTAAAGGAAGCAAGGAAGAGGGCTGCGTTTGGAAAAGAATAGCACTCCCCTTCAATGGCACCATGCTAGGATCAGCCTACACTTCTGGAGCATTGTAGTGCAAAAGCACTCATCTGGTGAGTTTTCTGTGGGTTGAATATAAGCCATGGAAGTGAAATAGGAGCACCAGAGCCATTTATCACCTGCTATATTAGTCCATTTTCACACTGTTGATAAAGACATACCTGATACGGTTTAGTTCTGTGTCCCCACCCAAATCTCATCTTGTAGCACCCATAATTCCCATGTGTCATGGAAGGGACCCAGTGGGAGATGATTGGATCATGGGAGCAGGCCTTTCGCATGCTGTTCTCATGATGATGAATGGGTCTCATGAGATCTGATGGTTTTAATAATGAGAGTTTCCTTGCACAAGCTCTCTCTTTGCCTGGTGCCATCCACATAAGATGTGACTTGCTCCTCCTTGCCTTCTGCAATGATTATGAGGCTTCCCCAGCCACGTGGAACTGTGAGCCCAATTAAACTTCTTTCTTTTGTAAATTGCCCAGTCTTGGGTATGTCTTTAACAGCAGCATGAAATGGACTAATACAATACCTGAGACTGGGCAATTTACAAAACATAAGGGGTTGAATGGACTTATAGTTCCACCTGCCTTGGGAGACCTCACAATCATGGTGGAAGGCAAGGAGTAGCAAGTCACATCTTACAAGGATGACAGCAGACAAAAAAAGAGCTTGTGCAGGGAAACTCCATTTTTTAAAACCATCAGATCTTGCAAGACTCATTCACTATCATGAGAACAGTGCAGAAAAGACTTACCCCAGGTTCCTCTCATGACACATGGGAATTGTGGGCATTACAATTCAAGATGAGATTTGGGTGGGGACACAGCCAAACCATGTCACCTGCCAAGTAAACCACCTGGGAAGCATTCCGTATGGAATGGATTCCCTGCAGATTACAGTTGGAGGGACTTAGTGACAAAGTTCCCAAAGATACCACAAAAATACCCATGGGAGGAAGGGTTGGTATTAAGCCTCTGCTATTCAGAGGCACCCTTTGTTCTAATCATCTGATGAAACCTTAACTCTTAATGAAGCCAATTATCTCTTTTCTTTGTATTAGTCCCAGAAACAAAAAAGAGAGAGACAGAGAGAGAACCACTGGAGAAAATTACCTGAACAGATTCGCATCCCTCTGAACAGATCATCAATGGACACTCAATAGCAGAAGATAATCTCATTATGACTTTCTATTTATCATCATCTCCCACTCTCCAAAAACATCATTTCATACCATTTTCAAAACATCTTTCCTTAGCTTGTGAAGTTCTATGACTTTCATTCTTAGTGGCCTTGCCTCAAACTTCAGAGAGAAACAAGAAACCTTGAGATACCAGCATAAAGAACCTCAAAGCACCAGCATCTGCTCCTATCTCCATCTCCTCCCATGTCAGTGGGGGACCTGCTAATGTTTCTATCAGAGGCCAAGCTCCACACTTCTGAGCACTAGCCCCTCTCTTCTTAGGACCACCACCTTTGCTCTTAATTCTCTTTTGACCTCTACCTCTTTACTGATCCTGTTCACATAGGTGCAAAGGTCTCCCAACCTACAAAAGCAAACTAAGAGAAAAATAGACCCCATGGAGATGTTTCCCTGATTCTTCCAAGTCACGCTCAAACTTTACCACAGTGATGTCTATACACTCTTGTCTTCACAAGCTTACTTCCCATTCTCTCCACACCTACTTACAGTCCGGTTTTCAGAGCCACCAAGTCACCCAACTACTCTCTAATAAGTTTAAGGTGAATGAGCCCTATAAACATTGGCCTCTCATTGACTTTTTATATATCGGCACTCCTTCCTTTTTTCTTTCATTCAGCAAAGATTTATGGAAGATCTGCTATGTGTATGGTAGTATGCTGGGTGCCAGGGATATAGCTATTGTTCTTATGGAGCTTAAATTCTTGAAACCTTCTCTTCCTTGATAAAAGTGTCATCACAATCTCCTGGTCTTTATGCTATTTTTCTGGCCATTCCTCACATCCCTTGCTGATTAATTCTACTCCATTCAACCTTCAAATGTTGTGTGCCTGCAGAGGATCACTGCTGGGCCATCTTCTTTTCACCTTTACATTGTCCTTATATGGCATCAACTTATATGCCAGCAAGCCTCATTTATATGCCCAGGTCAGACCTCTCTAGCAAGTTCTGGATGTTTGTATTCAACTGCCTACTCTACATGTTGTGGGCTGGTCCATCAGCACGTCTTCTCCACACTTTCTAAACTGCTCCTGTCATCTTCCCATAACTCTGCTCCTCCTACAGTGGTTCTTGTTTCAGTAAACGACATCCGCAGTCAATTCTTGTGGTTGCTCCATGACAACCTGTATTACCAAGTGGATGCTGTCATGATGTGCACGCCACAGCTTCCTCCACATGCGGTTACCAAGCCCTGTTTATTTGATTCCTAAAGTCCATCTATATCTGCACATTTCTGCTGCCATCAGCCTGGTCCAAACCACCATCGTTTTTCACCCAACCCATTGCACGGCAGTCAGAGCTCTCTTCCTTTGTCTCACAGTAGGGTGAGGGTAGAAGGCAAAACAATGTCTCTAGCTAAACTTTCAGGAAAGGGGACACTTGGGGCATTAACTTATGGTTCCTCCAGCCAGACATGTCCACAGGGGGACACTTTGCCCATAATATAGCTCCTAACAGAGGTGTGTGTTGTACTTGCTGGTGACTGTTTCTTTCTCTATTCTGGACATCACCTTGGCCTTTATTTTAGAGGCAAACACACAGAGGAACCCAGGGTAAGGCTGAGTCATTCTTCACTCAAGGAGGTCAGTGATAACTCCAAAGATAGCAGACAATGGGGAAGGCTGGAATGCTGAGTGCTGAGTTATTCTCCTATCCCAGGCACCTCACCCCCTTAGCCCAATCAAAGAGCCAGGGCACTCCCCACCCAGACTTCAGAGTGTTGCCCCAAATACACCCTCTAACATTATTCTTCCTTCTCCATCTGCCTTTCTGCTTTCACCTTTTTCTTTTTTTCCTGAAATCTCTGCCTCTCCACTTTCCTGGGTACGCTGTCTTCCCTCAGAAGTCAGTGAGTCCTAGGTCTCTGTGTGGGTCTGTTTTTGAAATTTCCAGGGTCTGCAGAAAGTCAAGGCCATTGTCTTTTCTGTTGCTGGGGGTAGGGAAAGGTCAGGTTCAGGTCCTCAGAGTTGGGGAGGAAAAACATCTGGATTACATTTTGTAGCTTTCTCCATAAATCTATAAAACAAACAAAAACCCAAAAATAAGCCAAAAAGAAAGCATTTTGCCCAATGAAGATTAATGTCATTCCTTAAAACCTTACTGACTTATCTATTTATATTTCTCCTTTGAGTATAAGTTTTTCCTATATTCCCCAAACCCTTCCACTCAGGGTCTGCCTTCTCCTTGGGTGAATCTTCTCCCCTTTCTTCAAGCCTCAGTCTAAAATCTGTTCCTTCCTGTTTCCTAAGGGCCCCGTTGTTGACCAGATTCACTCTCTCTGCAGTCCTCTTTCATAGCACAAATAAACACTAAGGAAATTATCACTGAGTGACTGTTTAACACACGTCTCCTCATTTGGATTGTAATCTCCAAGGGCAGAGCCTCTGTCTCCCTCTGCACTGTATATCCACATCTGCACACAATAGTCTCGGTTAACTATTAAATGCCTACTAGATAACGAGGCATTTTAAATAAACTACAGTCATTCATTCATTCCTCACAACATTTCTGTAAGATGAGTACCTTACAATGGTAGGAAGAAAAGTGAGGGAAAGAGAAAAGTAATTTGTCCATAGGCACAGCCAAGTAATTTGCCCTAATAATGTACAGGGTGGATACAGGATCTCAATCCAGGAAGTGTGAACAAAAAGTTATAGACTATATATGAAATATACCTATGAATCAGTTTAAAAACTTCAGTTTCTTTAAAAAAAATTTAATTGACGCAAAATAATTATAAATATTTATGGGGCACATAGTGATGTTGCAATACATGTAATGTATAGTGATCTTATCAGGGTAATTAGCACATCCATCATCTCAAATGACTCAGTTTCTTGATGTCAGAATAAAATCGATATTAGGAAGACCGGAGAGGAAGTCCAGTTATAAAGTTCTTAAATGGGTTGCTGAAATGGGGTATTTTCCCATTTCTGTCTGATTTCTAGATAAATTGTAAAATTTTGAAACAAGCTTTCTCTTAAAGTATGGACATCCCCCTACCTGACCCCTCACCCATCAGATTTAAGGTTTGGTTTTAATTTTCTGTTGTGTTCTATTACTGTGGAACAAGCTAACTTAATAATTTGCTAATATAGAAACTTACTTCCATACGGGACAGAGAGGGGCTTTTCTCAGTGATTATATGGGCAATGGTTTAAACTCTTAATTGTAATCAACTTTTGCTATACTTCAGAGATCCTCCAGCAAACATCTCTGTATGATTCTCTAGGATGAGAACATGGTATGAATTGATGTCCTGGCTATCAGGAAGTTAGGGATTTAGGACACCCTGAGTTAGGCCATCTAGCTTCTGCTAGCTCCAGAGTGAGCAGTGGGAACTCAGAAGCCTTAGCCAGTTATTTATACATTAAAGAAGAGATTCTTTAACTCACTTTGATAGAAATAGATGATAAGAATCATAGTGCTGGGCCAGAATGCCAAGAGGATTCAATGTCTTCCATCTTATAAGGCCCCACAGTCCTTTTACGCTAAGAACTGCTTTTAAGTAACAAACAAAATAATTGATCATAGAAGCTCAATGCTACCTCACCACTCTCTTTATTTCCTTCATTGAGTGCAATAAGCCAAAAGTGAGTCTTAAATTCATGCTCAGTGAGTTTTAAGTCTCACAGGGATGTTCAGAGAATCCCTTTGATGTCAAGAGAATGTTGTTCAGAATAATTAGGTAAGAGGGCAGTGCTGGTGTGTCTTGTGGAAATGACAACTCGGGGGAAGAGGTTAGTGAGCCATGGAAACCAGTTTTTATTTGAGGTAAAGAACACACATAAGAGTCAGGAAAGTTGGTGTTTGAAGCAAGGTCATGCATAGTTCTTAGAGCAGACTAGGAAAATGAATGAGAAAGATGATGGGCAGATTGAGGGGAGATCAGGACTTACAGAAAGAGGGCTCCGTGAACCTCTTTCAGCATTAGAAAAGAAATGAAAAAATAAATCTGTTGTGGAAAATCAAGCTATTAGCTGCACTCAATAACCCCTAAAGCTGTTTTAGGCCAATTTAGCCCACTTGGGATGCCTGTGTCATGGCTCCCCTCCTCATATTCCCTCTTCTTCCCACACTAGCATGCCCTGATCAAGTGTGTAGGAGTTAACTCATTATTTTAGAATGGCAAATAAGTATAATCATAAAGTAATCCATTTTATATTAATATTCTGAATGTTGATCTCATTGTGTGGACTTTATGAAAGAATTAAATGTCTCCCAAAGTTCAGCCTCAGATCCCCTGCCTTACCTCATTTAACTGGAGGGAGTTGGCACTTGTTTTGAATGCAGCTTGCCTGGAGCCACCTATGATGTACTGGATTAGAATCCCTGTGCATGCTACCTGGGAATCTGCATTTTCACAGTTTACATTGCTCAGGCTATGCTTATGCACACATACTTTTGATATCTGAAAGTGTGACAGGTACTGTCCTTAGCTGATAAAATTAGCAGTTTGACTCACACTCATCAAGCCATGGGCTACCCCTTGTTTTTTATTATAAACACACATTGTCTCCAAAGGTTTACATTTGCAGAAAATGGAATACAGCTCACACTCAAGTACCCTTTGGTCTCTTCACCCCTTTCTCCTAAACATCTGAGGTTCTCAGTCCAAGGCATGGGCTATGGTCTGAATGTTTATGCCCCCTCCTCCAAATTCACAAATGGAAACCTAATCACAAGGTGAAGTGAGGCCTTTGGGGAGCTGATTAGATCATGAAGATAGAGCCTGTATGAAAGAGGCCCTAGAGAGCTGCCTCGCCCCTACACGACATGAGGATACAGCGAGGAGGTGAGGTCTAGGAATTAGTCTGTTCTCGCACTGCTATAAAGAACTACCTGAGCCTGGCTAATTTATAAAGAAAAGAGGTTTAATTGTCTCATGATTCCATAGGCTATACAGGAACCATGATTGGGGAGGCCTCAGGAGCTTATAATTATGTTGGATGGCAAAGGGGAGGCAGGAACGTCTTACATGGCTGGAGCAGAAGGAAGAGAGAGCGGAGGAGATGCTATACCCTTTTAAACAACCAGATCTTGCAATAACGCACCCACTATTGCCATGACAACACCAAGGGGGATGATGTTAAATCATAAGAAACCACTCCTATGATCAAACAACCTCCCACCAGGCCCCACCTCCAACACTGGGTATTACAGGTAGACATGAGATTTGGGTAGCGACACAGATCAAACCATATCAGTCTATGAACCAGGAAGCAGACATCAAATCTGCAGGTGCCTTGACCTTGGAATTTCCAGCTTCCAGAACCATGAGAAATACATTTCTGTTGTTTATAAGCTACCCAGTTTATGGTATTTTATTATAGCAGCCTGAACAGTCTAACAAAGCATGCTTGTTCATATGCCCCATGGACTGAAATGCAGTTTACACAGTGCATTTTACATTATTAATGTCGTTTGAATCTCATCAACTGTGAGTTTGAAATCATTAAAATCTCCTCACACTAACTCTCATTATAACTCTGTGGTAGTTTCAACATAATAGGATAATTTCGTTAACTTTAAAAATCATAAAATTTAAAAATTCTCTCTTGGTTTTCCTCAGTGTGTTTGATATGCTTAGGGATTAAAAATATATGACTTGAATAAAAGATAAGGTCAGAGTAAATTCTAAGCCTCAACGTAGACGGTCATGAGTCTCAAGGAAATAAATTTAATAAAAAAGCAGCAGCCTGGGCATTTATAAGTTATTATGGATATAGATTTGGTCTTTTAAAAATTATTACTTTCTTTCATTTTTAGCCCCCTCTGGCCTTCTTCTTTTGCTGGGGAAATTTTCTTTCCTTTCTCACATTTTTGTATGAGATGTGTTTCCTTTCTTTGGACAATCGAAGCAGTCTCTATCACTTGAAAGCAATCTCTCAGCTGGAAATTCCACTTGGTGTTTCAGCAAGGCACTGTTAATTAGCTCACAGAGATTACATAGAGTAAAACCAAGCAGGTTTGAGTTTCCAGTCTGGTTTTCTTGGTCAGGGCAGGCAATATTTGAAACGAGGTTGTCATACATTTTTTAAATGTATCTGATACACCGTGTCCATTACCACATTATGCAGATGTACTCTGGGAAACAACTAATAATGACAATTGAAGAATAGGAAAGTCAAATATCTACTGCAGTGGATCATGATCTGAGGAAATGGAAGTGTCACCAACCCTTCAAGGCCCATGTTAGCACCCAACAGAATACTGACAAGCAGACAATATCTTTAAAGAAGTCTCTCAAAGAGACACCAGAAAAAATTCCACTCAGTACACATGAAAAAATGTCTTAACATCATCTCCAATTTTGCTCTCACATCAGAGCAGTAGCCCCTAAAATTCCTCTCTCAAAACTCCCACCACTCCCGTCTCCCAAATCCCAAGCCATGTTGCCTTTTCTCTCTTGCCCCTTCCTCTCACCATCCTGCATAATTTCTAATATAACCCTCTGCCCTTTCAGATAGAACCCCAGGCATGAACATGCTGGTGTGACTTTGGTACAATCAGTAATTCGTATGTAGATTCAAACACCATGTTGAATTTTAAGAATGTGGTTAGAATTTTCTTAAATGCAATGTAAGCCAATGTATGGGTTATTGTGAAGTAAGTCCTTGTTTATGAAAGTCTGACCTTTTGGATTCAGAAATAAGAGAATATCTGGTTATCCCTGGCAAAGGTCAAAAGAGGAACTGGCATGGCCAGCTGTCACAGATACTGTCCGGGTTTTATCACCAAAAGTTTCACATCCTAGGAACTCTTCAAATCTCAGCAGATGGAGACAGTCAGTCACCGAGGAGGAGGCCCTTAGTTATTTCTCTGGGCAGCCTGATGAAATGAAACCCCAAAGAGTAACCTAGAGCATGTAGCCCCAAGCATGCTTTGTTAGGCTGTTCAGGCTGCTGTAATAAAATACCCAACCAACATGGCAAAATCCTGTCTCTACAATAATGAAATTGGTGCCTCTCCTTTAATTGGACAAGGCAAAGTCATTATTCTTAAGGGATCCATGGGTTACCCAGATAACTCCTTCTCCCCTGCTATGGTTTGGATGTTTGTCCTCTCCAAATCTCATGTTGAAATCTGGAACCCAATGTTGAAGGAGAGGCCTACTACGAAGTGTTTGGGCCATGGAAGCGCCTCCCTCATGCATGAATTAATGCCCTCCTTTGGGGGTGAGGGGAGTCACCACTCCATCAGTTCTCCTGAGAGCTGGTTGTTATAAAGAGCCTGGCACCTCCCCCTTCTCTCTCTCTTGCTTCCTGTCTGGCCATGTGATCTCTGCATATGTCGGCTCCCCTTTCATTTTCCACTGTGAGTGGAAGCAGCCTGAGGCCCTCACCAGATGCAGATGCCCAATTGTGAGTTTTCTAGCCACCATATATCACAAGCCAAGTAAACCTCTTTTGTTTATTAACTACCTAGCTTTAAGTATTTTGTTATATCAGCACTAAAAGGACTAAGACATTCCCCACTCTAAATCCCTCCCTTGGTTTCAGCATTCACTGCAGCCTGCTTGTGATAGTGGTAGAGAGCATCTAGGGCAACAGACGCAGTAAAAAAACTTGTTCTTGGCTGGGCTTGGTGGCTCACACTTTAATCCAGCACTTTGTGAGGCAGAGGAGGGTGGATGGCTTGAGCCTAGGAGTTCTCTCTCTACAAAAAAATGCAAAAATTAGTTGGGTGTGGTGGTGTATATCTGTAGCCCCAGTTACTTGGGAGCCTGAGATGGAGGATTGATTGAGCCTGGGAGGCAGAGTTGCAGTCAGCTATGATTGTGCTACTGTACTCCAGCCTGGGCAACAGAGCAAGACCCTGTCAAAAAAGAAACAAAAAACAAACTTGTTCTTGCTTTACTCAGATCTTTCAAGTCTTATTCTTATATTTTCCAACAACTTAGCTTCATTTTCACCTTTAGAACTAGAAAATTAGTCATTAACCAGATTAAAACCATCTCTACATGGTGACTTCCCTGCATGGATAAAATGAATAATTTTAGCCTTGAAGTAATTAATTTTAGTCCCGAAGCAATTTAATTGTCCCCATTTTTATGAGAGGATGCCAACACATAAGCAGATACTGTTATTTCTTTTCTTGTGTAGTTCTAATGACATTATAATGATAGCTGTTTTAAATCTTAAAAATGACATTTTGGAAAAAGTCACACATGCCATGCCTTTTCAAAAATTCAAACTGAAGTCCAGGCAGGCAAGGTAGCTCATGTCTATAGTCCCAGCACTTGGGAGACCAGTGTGGGAGGATCTTTTGGAAACAGGAGGTCAAGACTAGCCTGGACAACATGGCAAAATCCTATCTCTACAAAAAATACAAAAATTACCCCAGTGTGTTGGCATGCACCAGCTACTGGAGAGGCTCAGGTGGGAGGATCACTTCAGCTCAGGAGGTTGAGCCTGCAGTGAGCTAGTGAGCTGTGATTGCACCACTGTACTCCAGCCTAGGCAACACAGTGAGACCCTGTCTCAAAAAAAAAAAAAAAAAAAAAATCAAACTGACAGCATTTATGAATGGTCAGAGTAGTTTCTATTTCATTTTGTCTTGTTTTGTGGGCAGATGTGCTGAGGCTCAACTCCTGTATACCCACTCCCTAGCCCCACAGATTGATTGGAATTGTCTTCATTTTGAGGCCTCATTGTTCACCCCTGAGTGCATGTCCTTACGGCTTCTCACTCATTGGTAACTTGGTATAGTTAATTAGGCCTCCGGTGGGCTTAAGTCATTTATCCTTAAAATGGTCAAAGGTTCTGGGCTTAAGTGAGACTGTGCAAAGAGAAGAAGCTAAAGTCTTATAAAAGCAAATCTTATTGTTATTACAAGTGCATTTATTAGTTTCAAAAGACAAAAGGCATATGAAGCTGAATCAACAATGAACATCAATTTAATTACATCTTTAATAATTTTAAAAGAAAATATAATAAATGTATCAGGTTTCCTAATAACTATTCTGTTAAAACTTTGCTGTACCTTTGCATAATGGGTTTAATATACAGTACAAACTAGATAGATCAACATTTAACTGGAACTAAAATATAGGGTTTATGAAATAATCATTCCATATCTGATAAATTGGGAAAACTTCATCATAAGCATAACCAACCTAAATTCTCAGAACAAGTGATCTGCAGACCACACAGCAAAAGAGAAGACTTGCTAAGATAGAAATTCCAAATCCAGGATTTAAAATGATCTCTGTGATTGTAAAAAGCTTAAGTAGAACAGCCTTGTGAACATTTTATGAAATACAACAATCAACCTAAATCTCCTGTTCTCCTTGGTCATCAGCCCAGGAGGTTGGGGAATGTTGCTTCACTCTTCATTTACATGGGCTTCACCTTCCTGACCCTCTTCTAACAGTCAAGCTGTTTGGGGGCATCTCCTGTCTCTCTTGGGTCTTTCCTTTGCCCCTTCACACCAGTTAGGACTCTTTAGATCTGACCACAAACCAGTTCAACACCAACTTAAGCAAAAATGGGGCTTATTGCAAGAAAGAAGGGAATAGAAGCTCAAATGCTACGAAGAGCTGAGGACATACGAAATGCTGGGGACCTCAGGGTTTGCATCCAGCATGCACTGCTTTTATTCTGTATATTCTTCAAGGCTTCATCCTCATCAACCACAGACAGGCCATCTCCATGTGGCAGGGATGTGGCAGCTATCCACCCCAGGCTGACGTTGATTCAAGGTTTGAGAGGAGAGCTCACCTCCAGTAGGAAAATCCCAGTGAAACTCTGGGCCATTTGTGTCACAGGCTCCTCCTCCCTGAGCCAGTTACGGAGACCAGTGGGATGGAGGGACACCAAGGTATCCTGTGGTCTCATCCCCCAACCCTTATCTCTGCTCAGGAAGGCAGAGTCTGTTGCCAAGAAAGGGGCCATGTGTGCTGAATGGACACATTACAATGGCTTATAGTTACTGTGTCCTTAGTGTGTTCCAGGTACTGTTACATTTGTTTTTGGTATATTATCTCTTTAATCTTGCAAGGCCAAGATGCAGGTCTGATTATTGTCACCATTATACAGAACAGGAGGAAATGAGAACAGTTAGATGACTTGTCTGAGGTCACAAACTTGGTGAATATCAGAGGGAGGAGTTGAACCCACACTAGCTGACCCCAGACCTAGGCACCCCACGGCCCACCTACCAAATCCATCAAATTCTCTTTCCCCCTTTTCTCTTCATGCTCTTCCCTTATCCTCTGTAGGATGACTGACAGATAGGAGGGCTTGGTCAGGGTTAAGAACTACAGTGCAAGAAATTCTATGGAATGCTTTTTGTCCTGGCTGCACAGGACAAGAGGGGCCCACAGAGCTTCCTCTGGTCTTTCTCAGTCTCTTTTTAGCAGTTTCTGTTGCTATTTTTATTGTGTTCAACTATTATCTCCCAACTAGAACCAAGAACTAGCTTCAGATTCCTGATTTTTAGACAGAAAGCAGTGGCTGATATTCTTCAATACGGCAGACAGCACCACTTCTTGTAGGCAAAATGCCCAATGAACATCAGAAAACAATTTTACACTTTGGGAGGCTGAGGCAGGTGATCTCTTGAGCCCAAGAGTTAGAGACAAGCCTGGGCTACATGGCAAAACCCTGTCTCTACAAAACATACAACAAATTTTCCGAGCATGATGGTACATGCCTGTAGTCCCAGCTACGAGGGAGGCTGGAGGTGGGAGCATTGCTTGAGCCTGGGAGATTGAGGCTGTAGTGAGCCGTAATCATGCCACTGCACTCCAGCCTGGGTGACAGAGTGAGATTGTAAAAGAAAAGAAAAGAAAAAAAAACAATTTTACATAAAACCATGTAAGGGGAAATAAATGAGGAAAAATAATATACAGAAATCTATTAAAATGAGGAATCACTTCTGTTTTATCAGATTACTATCCCACCTTAGAGCTAAATACCCACTAAAATACGATTTAGTGCTTGATTATAAACTGTCTTCTGTTTCTTGATTTCACATCTGTGAGGGGCTTTACAGCCCATCCCAAGTGCCATCCCTCTATGTGACCCCCTCACTGTTGGAGTTTTCCTTTCTCTGTCCTTAAAGCTCTTTGTACCTACACATCCTGTACACATACAACCCCCTGTTCCATCATTACTTGTTCCCATTTGCTTTCCTTCCATGAACAATTATGATTTGCTGAAGAACAGTAACTGTTTGTGGATCTATATTTTTCTATCCTCCCTGATAATAACTAGTACAAAGTACAAGTTCAAGAAATATTAATTCACCTTCCCCATTGATCTCCCTTCAGCTCTTCTAGTACATTCTGCATATTCCTGCCTTAGGCCTATGGGCTTATTCTAAATGTTTGAGTGAACGTGCTGGACTCTGTGGGGTGCTTTCTGCCAGAATCAACCCTACTCTATCCCTCTATTGCCTCTTCAAACCCACTGTTCAAAGTCATTCTGAACCACAAACAAGAAGAAATCTCAGGCAAGTGTTGGCAGTTTTCTGTTCATTTTCATATAATAGATGAATTGTCTGTTTTTCAGAGACACGAGGGGGTTACATCACTTGGTCCAAACCACAGAGCTAAGGGAGTGATGGAGTTGGAACATGCATGCAGCTGTGCAGGCTGCAGCCCCATTCTCTTTCCCACTTCCAAAAACATTTGTTGAGAAAAATCCCGTGTCTTAGGAGGGACCATGCCTGAGGCACCAGTGCATTTAGAGAAAGCTTTAAATTCTAACTAGTCAAGAACTGGCTTGGGAGAGGCCTGTAGGGCATCTGTGTCCTCTATCAGACTCCACACCTGCAGTGAGTAAAATGGCAGCTGGGTTCGGTGCTGACCCTCACTCCTCGTACCCTGCTGTTCCCAGCCTTTGCATCTGTGTACGCATTGTTCCTTCTGCTGGTCGTGCCCTGGCATCAGCGAGTGCCAACATCTCCTCTAATGTTTGCAATCAGGCTTGGGGGCTCTTCCCACTGTGCTTTTGTTGTACCTTAGTTATACCTTTACCTCACTGGGATCAGTTTGGGGTGTGTGTGTGTGTGTTTGTGTGTGTGTGTGTGCGCACGTGCGTGCGTCTCCACAAGACTCAGCTCCCGAGGAGAAAGGATCATGCCTTCTTATCTGTATGGCACTAACGTCTACTTCAGTGCCTAATACGGTTTGGCCCTCTGTCCCCACCCAAATCTCATCTTGAATCGTAATCCCCACATGTTGAGGGAGGGAGCTGGTGGGAGGTGATTTGATCTTGGGGACATTTTTCCTCATGCTATTTTTGTGATAGTGAGTGAGTTCTCAAGATATCTGATGGTTTAAAAGTGTGGCACTTTCCCCATCACTCTGTCTCCTGCCACCATATACGATGTGCCTTGCTTCTCCTTCACCTTCTACCATGATTATAAGTCTCCGGAGGCCTCCCCAGCCATGCAGAACTGTGAGTCAATTAAACCTCTTTTGTTTATAAATTACCCAGTCTCAGGTAGTTCTTTATAGCAGTGTAAGAATCAACTAATACAATGCTTGTCATTGATATGTTATGAATTTTACTGAGCACCAATTACATGCCAGGCCCATGCTACACACTATGGATATAAAGTAACAGTTCCTGTTCTTGTAACTTCCAGTAATTATAGGAATTGTTGCAAATGTCCCCAAACCATTAAGCCTGTACCTACCAGGATTGTGTCTAAGTTCTTGGAGTCCTATGTTATGCTGAGACATTGGGTTGGTGGGTGGGAGAGCGGGTGTCTGATCTTCAGTTATTGTGCATGCAGGACTCTAGCCCGTTGCTCCTTGCAGTCTTGTCCAAACAGCCCCTTGGAGTCAGATCCTCTGTGCCTTTAACGCTTATCCTTGGCAAGAAGACACATTCTTCTCTCCCCACCCTCAGGCCCCCTCCCCCTTCGCTGGCCACAGGAAGCTCTGAGAACTGACCAAGAGCTTTCTGCTTCTATCCTTTTGAGGCACATGGTGCTGTAGACAACATTTGTATCTTTTCCCTTCAAATTCATATATTGAAGCCTAATCCCCTGTGTGATGGCATTTGGAGGTAGGGCCTTTGGGAAGTGATTAGGTCATGAAGGTGAAGCCCTCTTAAATGGGATTACTGTCTTTATATAAGAGAAGCCAGAGAGCATGCTCTCTGCTTTCTGCTATGTGAGCATGCAGTGAGAAGACAGTCATCTGTGAACCAGGCAGAGGGCCCTCAACAGATACCAAATCTGATGGCACCTTGATCTTGGACTTCCCAACCTCCAGAACTACGAGAAATAAGTGTTTGTTGCTCAAACATCCACTCTGTGATATTTTGTTATGGCAGCCCAAACTAACTAAGACAAATGATATCTGCTCTTAAGTCTCTTTATGTGTATGTCAGGTTCATGTCATGCACCTCTGGATTTTCCCTCCCTCCACCAGGAAGCACACCAGTGCCCCTTTATCAGGCTCTGACAATGCCTTTTCCATCGCTCCCCCACACTAAGAGAAAAGTGTCTAGTCTCAGAAGATGGAAGGTGGCTCCAAGTCAGCTTTTGAGTTTGATGTCAAAAGCCTTTTTAACTTTTGTCTGTTACAATGACTTTCCCCCAAGTAGTGGTTTGTAATGGTGATCTCCCCAAATAGGAAAAGAGCAGGAGTAATGGAAAATACCAAAGAAATAAATTTCAAAAATAATTTCAATTTCAAATATTATTGTTTGAAAAACAGTAATAGCGATTGCAGCTAATTACTTCTAAGCTTTTATAATGTGCCAGGAGCTACAATAAGTAATTCATATGTCATGTATAAATTAGTTATCACTACAACCCATGAGGTAAGCAAATTATCATCCCCGTGTGACAAACGAGGCACAGGCAAGTTCACTGAAGGCCAGAGAGCCAGCAGATGTGAGAGCCTTGTGGGACTCCAAGCCGTCTGGCCCCAGAATCCATTTTTAACCACCATCCCCACTGCCTCCCTACATTGTGTGGCTTGACCTAGACTCAAAGTAGCTGACTACAGTGCAACGTGGTAAATTCATATCACAAACCAGTGCAAAGTAGGCACCCAATAAATATTTGCTGAGAGAAGACAAATGGACAAATGCAAAAACATGGTTAATGAAAGCACACACAGAGGCAGTCCATTAGAGAAATGATTTGGAGGCTGTTCACCATATTGTCCAGTCAAATAAAAATGTCATAAGTGAGAGATTTCTGCATGTTCTAGAAGAAACAATGACTGTTATGCATGCAGAGCTCTGAATCCTCCTATGTCCAGACACGCTGTGGACCTGGGCAAAAAGCCAACGCGGGTCTGAGAAGACTCCCTAGAATGAATATATTTACATTTATTCCGTAAACCTGTGTTTCCTTGCCAACCAATAACATCCATCAGCCATGTTACAGGCACTCTCTGAGCTAAGAAAGAGTTCTATTTTTGGCTGGCCTGTGGGTTGGGGCTCCCAGACTTTTATATATTCTGTTTTGGTCTTGATATTTTTCTTTCTCTTCCCTTTATCTTAGAGTCTGTGCTTACTTCATCAGCAGTTAGAACGGAAAACCTTGAGGGCCTCCAGCAGGGCAAATCAGTTTTGTGTGTTGTTAAAGCTCAGTTCTTGATAGCATTCATGCTGTCTCATCATGAGGAAAATTAAAGTAATAATAAAGGTTTTCAGGAGACCTCAAAGTGTGTTTTAACTGCATAAAAATTGGTTTTGAAGAGCAGTAAGCCCTGGAAACTAAAAGCTGGATGCAATCATGGGATATTTCTAAGTCAATGTTCCTGCTTTAACACGGCTATGATATTCGATGATAACTGTACAATGTCCTATTGATCAGTGCCTACCACTGTGCTAGGTTTTAGGGAGGCAGTGTTTTTAATAAGCTTATGGACTTCTTGAAGGAACAAGATATATATACACATGAATAAAGAGCCAAATAAGGCTGGGCATGGTGGCTCACGCCTGTAATCCCAGCACTTTGGGAGGCCGAGGCAGACAGATCACAAGGTCAGGAGAGCGAGACCATCCTGGCCAATGTGGTGAAACCCTGTCTCTACTAAAAATACAAAAATTAGCTGGACATGGTGGTGCATGCCTGTAATCCCAGCTACTCGGGAGGCTGAGGCAGGAGAATTGCTTGAACCAGGGAGTCAGGAGGTTGCAGTGAGTTGAGATCACGGCACTGCACTCCAGCCTGGTGACAGAGTAAGAGTCCATCTCAAAAAAAAAAAAAAAAAGCCAAATAAAACAGATATAATTGAGTGATGAATTAATCTCATAAACAGCAGGCACTGTGTACTTCTAGGAGGATGGGGGCTCCTGCTGTGTGCTGAATTATGCTCCCTTCCCCAAGTCCATATGATATGAAGTCCTAAATCCAGTACCATAGAATGTGATTATATTTGAAGGTAGGTCTTTAAAGGGGTGATTAACTTGAAATGAGGTCATTAAGGTGGACCATCATCCAATATGACTGGTGTCCATTTAAGAAGAAGAGATCAGGATCCAGACATGCACAGAAGGAGGACTGTGTGAAGACAGAGTGAGAAGGCGGCCGTCTGCAAGCCAAGGAGAGAGGCCTCAGAAGAAAACCCTGTGACACCCTGATCTCAGACTTCCAGTCTCCAGAACTGTGAGAAAATAAATTTCTGTTGCTGGAGTCAGTCAGA
Organism: Theropithecus gelada; assembly: GCF_003255815.1. Lineage (NCBI taxonomy): Eukaryota > Metazoa > Chordata > Mammalia > Primates > Cercopithecidae > Theropithecus > Theropithecus gelada. The sequence continues at coordinate 100,885,637 of NC_037680.1, read as the reverse complement.
GATACTTTGTTATGGGAGTCCTAGCAACTCCGTATATCTCCATTAGCTCCATAAGTGGTCCAGGAAGAACTCGTGGAGGATGAAGAAGTAAAAACCAAGCTGAAAGACAGGTAACATTAGTGGATGGGGACAGGCATTCCTGGCAAAGGGCAGAAGACACCCATTGGAACCAAATTAAATGTCTTTGATGTAAAAAACAGCAATTTCATATGGTTCAACTGAATATAAGTAAAGGATCTAGGGTAAGAAGGTGGCTGCCTGTCACACTGGTGAGTGGTGACATATTGCAGTAAAATCTCATGGTTGTAAAGTACCCACTCTACTCAGTGACTGGGGGTCAGTATCCTCTTAGATCCTCAGTTTCCTCTTCTGTGAAGTAAGCACAAAATACTTGTACCTGATTCATAGGATTGTGGAGAGCATTAAAGTAGATGATGCCTGTAAATGCTTAGCACAGGGCCTGGGACATATTTAAGATCTCAGCAAATGTTAGGATAGCTTTTAAGACTCCCTGGGTTGCAGGTAATAAGATCTAAATCGAAAGAATTTAATGGAAAAAGGAGAATTGAAAGAACAGGGATGTCTTACAGAACACAAAGCAAGAACTTAGCTCAGTGGATCTCAACTAGGGGTAATTCTGCCCTCCAGGATACACTGGCAATGTCTGGAGACATTTTTAGTTGTCACAGCCGGGGAAGTGCTATTAGCATCTAGTGGGAAGAGGCCAGGGATGGTGTTCAATATCTTACAATGCTCAGGACAGCCCCCACATCAAAGAATTATCTGGCCCCAAATGTCAAGAGGGCTGCTTGTGAGAATCCTCCAGGCTAGGGACTGCAGGGTCACCTGGACCCTCAAGGCCACACCTGTCCATGTGTCCTGGCGATTGAACTCTTATCTGTTGGCTCCAAACACACCCTTCTTAACTCTTCTTTGTGATGCTGCAGTTAGATCTCTACCAACCCTTTTTTTTCCCCCCCGGCTAACTGGTTCCATGCCTGGCTTTATGGAGGGGAAGGGATGCTAGAGAGAATCTGCCAGGCTGAAGGAGGGAGAAGGGACTACTTGCTGCCTTATCCTTAGTTGTCTGGCTGTTGCTGACTGTATCACCTATCACAGGTCTTTGCCCCAGCAGCAGCAGCTGGTTTCTGTTTCCAGCTTTGTCCTGCACACCCATAACCTGCCTCATGGTGACCCTTTGGAGACACCAGCTGCAGCTGGTCAGCACCCTCTTCCTGGGCCTCTGTCTGTGGGGACTTCCTGTGAGTTTCAGAGGCACCAACACCAGCCAGATGACAATCCTCCTTCAGAGTTCCGAGTCTCAGCTCTTCATGTTCCTTTTCCAAACCTCCAGGTTCTGGTAACTTCCTCCATTTGTTCCCCTAGCCTTAAGAATGTGAGCTGCTTCCTGAAGTTACTATCTCTGTAAAACTTCCATGTTCCCTGTTTGCCACTACAGCCCCCAAAGCCTTTTGACCAAACTGCATTATTAACTCTTCTGTTAAAATAGCTGGTGTGGTTTCTGTTTTCCTGACTGAAACTGACCAATGTACACAGCACATCTACTCCATTCTTCTTTTTCAGAGTGGTTTCACCGCTCAGCTCCCTGTCTCGTGGTTCCAGAGTTCAGATAGTTCAGGTTTAGCCACTGGAAGAGAGAGAATCTCTCTCAGTTCCATTGCAAATTCCTGAGAAAGGAAATCTAATTGGCCCAGCCTGAGTCATGTGTCCATCCTTGTCCAATCAGCTCTGGCAGAGAGGGGGTCCATGTTGTACAAAATGGCAGCCGTTTCTTCTCAATTCAGGTCAAGAGTTTAGCAGGCCATTACTTTCCAGCTTTTTGAAACTCCTAGGTTTGTCCACTTAAAATATTTATTGTTGCAGTTGTGTTATCAAAGAGATACCCTCGAAATGGCTCTTAGTAAGTTATCAGTAAATACTTTGCTATTTTGTCTTAACAGAAAGTTGGGAGGTGGTGTGTGTCTTTTAGAAAACAGGATGCAAACTCATATAGCCTGAGAAATATGACATATGAGATTTGCCTTGGAGCCCTCATATTCCTTTTCTGAACCTATATTTAAACTGATCTTAAGGCTAATTTAAATGCGGATTTTAAAGAGGACTAAACAAAATATGATTTCTAATAGGCTGATGAGTCCCAAATACTGAGTTTTAAAAATGGTTAGATAAGTGGTGTAAGATTATAGTCCTCAAAAGCTTCCCCTGGCCTTGGGGCTTATAGAAAGGGATCTGGATTGAGAGGCCAATGCCATAGGTTTAAATCCTATCTCCAAAACATATGCCTCAAGCAATCTCTCTGAGCATCAGTTTTCTCAGCCTTTGTGGATTTTATGCTCAACCTCACAGAGCTGGAGTCATGATTAAATAAAATAATACCTGTGAAAGCTTTGAACAGAATGTCTAGAACTAGAGCCTTCATAACTGTGAGTTATATTCCTTCTGTGTCCTGCAGCATGTTTCTGAACAAAAAAGAATGAACACAAGTCAAGACTTTGTAATAACACTAACATAGACCTGTTACTCCAAAGATGCCAAATGCCGCTTGTACATGGCCTTATTCTGTCTCCAATCCTTGCATTCAAGGTATCATCAGTCCCCATAGACTGTGGCAGCTGGGCAAACAGGGGCCAAGGGCACAAGTGTCTGGCTAAGAACACAAGCTCTGAAGTCAGAACCACCTGTTTTCAAATCCATGCTGCTAACACTAGCTGTAGGACGTGGGGCAAATTACTTCCGCTTCATCCATCAAATGGGGCTAATAACGACAGTAGCTTTGTCAACACTCTCATTATGAGGAATGAATGAGATCAGCCATATAAAAGCACTTAGTTCAGTGAGTGCCTGTCACTTAGGATCTAATAGCAGTGGGCTTCGTTAAGCTCTTATGATTGTCTTCTGTCAGTAAGCCTTTGGGAATTCGATGATTTTGTAAAGTCTAAAGGCAAAAAAGTTCCATTAGATAAAGGAACTGGAAGATTTTAAAGGCATATGGACTTCTTAATTTTGGAGGCATTCAATTTAATGCCTTTCTCTTGTAGCTGGAAAATATTTCTGCATTTCTTGCTGTTACAATATGCTCCAAGACCACTTTTTCAATGGGGTCCATGGTTGACATTGACTGAGATGTCAGCTTCCTTACTTGGCACCGTGCAGTTCTCTTTTTGTCGAAAGCTCTATTGAGAGATTTCCTCAGGTTTGGGTGTTGTTAATAAGGAGGTCAGAGCCTATCTGGGGATGTGTGACCATGGGCTATATAGAGTCCCTCTGTGAATTGAGAAGAGCCACGTTGAACACAGTGCATGACGACTATTCCAGGACTGCATTAGGTTTGCAGACTTATCTTAAATATAGCCTCCAATGAGAGAGTGGTCTTAGAAAAATATGCAAAAAAAGATAGTTTACAATTATGGCAAATACTTAGTGTTAAATGTCTGATGAAAGAAAATTCTCTTCATATTTAGGATACAAATGACTCTTTTACGTCCATCATCAGGGGAATGGATAAACTGCGCCTTTTCAAACAACAGAGTTACATACAGCACTAAAAATAAATGAACAATAGGTTATTTTGAATATGGATGACTCACAAACATAATATTGAGTGAAAAAGGAAGTGGCAAAAGAAATCAATTCTTTAAAAAAAAGGCATACAATTTTCTAAAGTTTCCAAGCAAACAAAACTGATTAAATAATATATTGCTTTAGGAAGCATGCTTATGCAGTACTTCTATGAAGAAAGTAAAAAGATAACTTTTTCCTATTTGAGAAATTCCTTTTTTTAAAAAAAAGAATTTTTTAAGATAGTGTGATATATTCATACAAAGAAAAAAGAACAAATTCCCATGCCTGCAAAAATGTGAATGAATATCACAGACAGTGTGCTGAGAAAGAAGTGAGACATAAGAGTCCACACTGTATAATTCCATGTATATAAAGTTCAACAACTTGTAGGTCTACTCTATAGGGTTAGAGATTAATATAGTGGTTTTCTCCTTGGGGTGGGGCAAGGGATGGAGGTGAGGTGTTCACTGGAAACAGTGATTCTATTTCCTCATCTAGGTTATGGTTACATGAATATTTACATATGCAAAAATTACCCTTAGTCCTTCCTAAATATTATTATTATTATTATTATTTGAGACGGAGTCTCGCTTTGTCGCCCAGGCTGGAGTGCAGTGCCTGGATCTCAGCTCACTGCAAGCCCCCCCTCCCGGGTTTATGCCATTCTCCTGCCTCAGCCTCCCAAGTAGCTAGTTTTTTGTATTTTTTAGTAGAGACAGGGTTTCACCGTGTTAGCCAGGATGGTATCGATCTCCTGACCTCGTGATCCGCCCGTCTTGGCCTCCCAAAGTGCTGGGATTACAGGCTTGAGCCACTGCACCCGGCCCCTAAATTTTAAAAGTAATTAAAATGATGATAGTAGTGCATGACTTTTGAAAATTCGAAGTCCTTTTGCTAACATGAAAAGTAAACAACCAGGTGGGGCACGGTGGTTTATAACTGTTATCCCAGCACTTTGGGATGCTGAGGTGGGGGGATCACTTGAGCCCAGGAGTTTGAGACCAGCCTGAGCAACAAAGTGAGACTTTTTCTCTAGAAAAAATTTCCCAGCTGTAGTGGTACATGGGAGGCTGAGGTAGGAGGATCATTTGAGCCCAGGAAGTCGAGGGTGCAGTGAGCCATGATTGCACCACTGCACCCCAGCCTGGGCAACAGAATGAGATCCTGACTAAAAAAAAAAAAAAAAAAAAGCACGCTCCATAGTCACTACCACTTTATTTTGTTATTCTGTTGGCTCATGATATCACAAATGAACCACTGCTCTAACCTGTTGAATTTTTTATAGCACCTAATCTATCCTTCCTTATTTATATGATGTCTCTTCTCTATCAGACTATAAAAAACAGGAGAACAGAATCCATGTCCCATGGATCCCAAACTGTACACTGAGGCACCCCAGGGTGCCACAGCAAATTCATAGGGTAAATATGGGATATTTTAAATTTTCTAGAGAAACACAGCATCTGGTCAGATACGACATGAACTCCTGGCTCAAAGGTGTTCAGGTTCAGATTATATTATGCTACATTCTTTTTCATAATGTCATATTCTTGGCAAAGCTGAATTTAGTGGTCACTATCTTAAAACGCAAGTAAGCATGCAGTGTGGAAGCATCCAATCTGATTCTAAGGTTTGAGAATTTATGCAGTGACCAACATGCACATAAATCCCATTTGTAAGTAACCGTGGTTATTTACAAATAAAATAAAAATACATTTTTCAAAGCATGTTTTTCAATTTTAAATGCATTTCAAATTTTAAATACATTTTTTTTTCACAGAAAGATTGCAGAGGGTCTGGAGGCTGTACATGGGCAGGGGCCTGGTGAGCTCTGTACATGGGACTGGCAGACCAGGGAGCCTCCACTTGGAAAGGTACTTTTTAATTAAAAAAAAAATATATATATATTTTTATATATATATAAATTATATATATATAATTACAAATTATATATATATATATAATGGGAGCTACAATCACCCTCTCCCCACTCTCTGATTTAAAAGACACAAAAATAGATGTCTCTAAGATAAATGGGGATCCTGGGGCTTAAGGGTGTTTAAAGGGCTTCACAAGGGCCAGGGCTTACAGGGGGCGTCCCAGGCGCTGGGGCGGGTCCTGCGTCAGTTGGTAGGACAGTAGGCTTCATTGGATGCCACCTGTTTTTCACTTACGGGGAGACACAAGAGTCATTGTAAACGTGCCAACCAGTCTGGCACTGGTACAAGGCTGTGTAGTGGCCACAGTGGATGCTGCCTGAGTGGTTGCAAAGGGCACACAGCTGGTAGACAGGACTTCCAACTTTGCCACTGGCAAAGACCCCTAGGCTCAGTCACTGCAGTGGGAAGTCTACACCTACAGAACTTTACTTGATGGAGCCTCGGGAGACAGAAAATAGATTCAGATGGAGCATGAAGATGCAGGGGAATCTTTGTATAGTCAACTTTTGGCACCGCTTGTTTTCTGCCAACGTGGGTCACACACTGGGGCATTCTCTAACTCTAGCTCTTCTTTCTTGGTTAAAAAGGCTCAAACAATCCCGCAGAGACACCTTGTCCCCAGTGAATCCTTTCTTGGGGATGGTGAGGGAGAGGTCACAAAAAAAACACCTTGAAGGTCATGGAGTGGTATCCACAGGCCTGGCACTTGAGACAACTTTTCAACTGGCCCACAAACAGATCCACCATCTTGTTGTCCTCTTGTTCTTCCAGATAACACTTCCACATTAGGTTGGCCCAGTCATCATCATTTAACTCAGGCTCTTTTAGCAGAGCACCCTCCTCGGTGGGGTGGAGAGGGAGCTGGACCATGGGCAGGGACTGGTGAAGCCCCACAACCTCTGTGGTTGATTTCAAGGTGTAGCCGCTCCGTAAAGAATGTCAGGAACTCTTGGGTATCCTGCTGGCTATATCCAGAGAAGAATGTTTTTCAAATGTCTACTAAATTGTTAATCTATACGTACTTATTAAGTTGTTTAAGCCTAATTGTTAAAAAAAAAAAAAAAAAAAAAAAGAACTGTTAGTTATTACTCTCAGACTGGTGGAGCCATAAAAATAGTACTAACAGACTGGGGGTGCCATGACCAAGAAAGTTCAAGAACCCTGCCACGACTCATTGTAAATAACACGTAAACACAAACACATTCACACATGTGCTAGTCACCCAGTGTGGGGTCTGATGTGAAATGACTTCTTAACAAACGTACTGAAGAATTAGTGAATGAATGAGGAAGCAGTGCTCCTCTGGCTTATCTTCTCCTGTCTGGATATGTGTTCAAATTGGCCATCTTAGTGTGCAGCTCTCTCAGTGAATAACTCCCTTCCAGCCTTCCATTGCACAGGCTGGGGACAAGAAAATGGAAGCTAGGTGAGGTCCTGGATCACCGGGGTACCACTCTGGGCACACAAGAAATCTTCACAAAGCAAGTGAGCATGACAGAAATTGAAGGTATAAGGCTGAGGGAGAAGCTTCCATCCAAGACAGTTGACCAGGAACACACAAAAAAACCTGAGAACAAAAACACAAAGCAGCTGAGAGGGGCGGAGGGAGAGCCTGAATGAAAGGGCAGGGAGGTGTGAGAGGAGACAAGAACAGGAGGCAAAGGCTGGCAGAGGCGTGAAGTGAGACACGGAAGAACCAGAAGGTCAAGTCATTGAGTTTGAATGTCATTGAGATTTCTTGAAAAAAAAAGAGTAGGTTGGATGATGTGGTCAGTGTCTTGGGAAAGAAATGTCATTTTAGCACAAATGCTTGCAATGAAGCAACACGGATACCAAGGTCACTTGGTTAATATGTAGCTTGGAGAGCTCCCAGATGGGCTCTGAGCAGGATTTGAGAAGAATTCAGAAGCATGACGGAGAGTGCAAAATAGGACCCGGGGTAGATTCATCTGAGGGAATCATCTATTATGTTAGAAGGGTTGCAAATGAAGGAAAACAATACATGTTTTCTCTCTAGGCTGAAAATTTCTACACTAAACTCACTCCTTCAAATTAGGCTAGAGAACATGGTCTGATAGGGTTCACCTTTAGATTACCAATGGAGCAACAGGGATGTGGCTCAAATATAAAAACCTGCTCTCACACAGATTATGTCTGCTGAACAATGGCTCCGGATGGCTCGCCAGGCTGGCAGATGGCTCTGCTTGCGAGATTCATACCAAGTTTTGTCTCATTCTGTCTTTAAGAGGGTTCATTCATTTTGCATTGCCGCTCAAATTTTAATGTAGATCATATTTCAGTGTTATCTCTACGTGATCATACCATTTAAAATAAAGTATTTGCATCTGTTTATACTTGGAACATTTTACAACTTCATGTCAGACCTTTATTCTTAGTTGAACCATTATTCTCTCCACGTATAAGACCTATTTATTCTGAAGTCCCCATTATCTTTTTACTAGTTCTTTGAAGTTGTATTGTATAATGGTCTTTTTGGTGTCCTGAAAGAGAATGATATCAATGTAGTCGGTATCATCAAGAAATGCTGGGGAGGCAGCTGAGATTGGTAGAAATTCACTAGACAAGGATCAAATCCCAAGTCTATCATACATTAGCTGTGACTTTGGCCCAGTTAGGTTACCTCTCTGAACATCTGCTCCTTCATCCATGAAATGACAAGGCGATAGTGACTGCAGGTAGAGTATGAGCTTGAGTTTCCCACGAGCCTGTGTGTGAATTCTGGGCCTACCATTTACTAACACCCTGAACCCAAGGAAGTGATTCAGCTGAGTCCAAATTTCACTTTGTATAAAATAAGAATAATGAGGTTTTCCTCATGGGGTTAATAAGATAAATGAAGGCAATTATAAGTAGAATTGCTAAATGTCTTGTTTTGAACCCCGCTGACTAGGATTTCAGTGCTCCCTTTAGGAAAAACATACATATATATACTTTTTAAAGTAGGGCATATATATATAGGGCATATACCATATATATATATAGGGGATATACCATATATATATATATATATATATATATATATATATAGGGTAGGTGTTATCTTGTCATGCCATGACTTAGGTGCAATTATTTCTACTTACTCTCTGAATTTATGCCTTACTACAGTGATTTGCAAATTAGACGTAAAGTATGGGACTTGATTCCACATAAATTCTGGTGTGAAAGGCAGACATGGCTGGCTCTATGCAGCAAAGCACACTTCAGAACTGTCAGCACACAGGATGTAATTATGAAATAATGCTCAATACTTTTATTGTATAAACATAAGGGCAGGTCAGTGTTGGGTTTTGTATTAGTTCGTTTTCACACTACTATAAAGATACTACCTGAGACTGGGTAATTTATAAAGAGAAGAGGTTTAACTGACTCACAGTTCTGCATGGCTGGGGAGGCCTTAGGAAACTTACAATCATAGTGGAAGGCGAAGGGGAAGAAAGGCACATCTTACATGGTGGCAAGAGAGAGCATGCACAGGGAAAAACTGCCACTTAAAACCATCAGATCTCATGAAAACTCCCTCATTATCATGAGAACAGCATGGGGGAAACCACCCCCATGATCTAGTAACCTCCCACCAGGTACTTCCTTTGACACCTGGGAATTACAATTCAAGATGAGATTTGAGTGGGGACACAGAGCCAAACTATATCAGGTCTACTTTCATCTTTTACATTTATTCAGCAATTTTGTTTTTGTGATTCTTTATCCTTAAACTTCATCTTTTATTATCCTTAAACTTCATCTCTTATTATAAAAGTAGTATATACTTATTGAAAAAATTAAGAGAGTGCAGATGATTTAAAAAATCACCTGTGATATCATGGTGAGAAATAACCACTACTAACATTTTGGTGTATAAATTCCAGTGTGTGTAGTAGGAGTGTGTGCACATATAAGTAGATATAAATAATACTTCACTGTAAACACAAGTTTTCAAGCTATAGTTTTTCAGGTAACATTTTTAATTGTGATACAATACACATAAGATTTACCATTTTAACTATTTAAAAGTGTACAATTCAGTGGCATCAAGTACATTCACAATGTTGTCCAACCATTAGCACAATTTTAGTTCTGGAACTTTTTCATCACCCTAAAAAGAAACGCCATACACAATTAGCAGTCACCCCTCATTTCTCACACCCCTAGCCCATAGCAATCATTAATCTGCCTTCTGTTTGTATGGATTTATCTATTCTAGCTGTTTCATACAGATGGAATCATAAATGTGTGATTTTGCATCTGCCTTCTTTCACTTCACTTAGCATAGTGTTTTCAAGGTACATCCATACTGTAGCATGTCTCAATACTTTATTTCATTCATGGATGAATAATATTCCATTGTATGGATATACAATATTTTGTTTATCCATTCATTAACTGATGGGCATTTGGGTTCTTTCAACCTTTTGGCTTTTGCAAATAATGCTTTTATGAATATTTATGTACAAGTTTTTGTTTGACTACCTGTTTTACTCCTATACCTATGAGTGGAATTTCACATAACATTTTATCATGAACATTTTTCTAGGTCATTGAAAATTCTTCTGCAATGTCTTTCCACATAGCTGCAGAAAGTTTCATTGCATGGCTTTACCAAAATTTATTTCACAATCCCCTATTGCTGGATATTTCATTTGCTCCAAAATTTTCAACATTGTAAGTCATGTTTTAGCTCTGTGGGACCCTTGATTGTTGTCATTTTTCAGCACTTTCTGTGGATCAGACCTGCTTAGGAGGCTGTGTTTCTAATATATCGAAATCTCACAACAATCTGAAAAGATATACAGTGTTATTTTGATTTTACAGGTGAGAAAATTGAAACAAAAAAGACCACATGTGGATGTGATATTAATGCTTGAGTCTAGATCAGAACCCAGGCCTATCTGTTTCCAATACCTAAATACGTTCCATTAAGTTCCATTTACAGGACTAAAGTTCCATTTACAGGGTAAAGTTCTAGTTAAGGAGTTATAAATCAAAGAACATGCAAAATTTTAAATTATTTGTTGCAGAACTTTAAAAAGACAAGACACTTTCGGTAATTTCATCAACCTTGAATCAAGAATTGTAAAGATTTAATTTGGTTTCAAAGTACCATAAAAAGAAAGATGCTATAATCTCTGGCATGAAGGCCATATACAAATTGCAGAAAAATGAGCTTCTTGTTTATGTAGATCATAAATTTACTGCCACAGCACAAATGTGAATCTAAGAGGTCTCAAACTGTAGAAGGAATGGCTAGAATTCACCATACCATGCTCTGAATCTTTTGCACTTGTCTAATCGTGATAAATCTTTTGATGAGTAATTCAAATCTGGAGGTTGTCAATGTGAAAAGAAAGGGGCTCCCTCCAAATTTTCTCTGGGAGGAGAGTTGGTATTTTGGACATGATGTTCATATCTCTCAACAGAATGTCATTTTTTGATAAGTGGAAATGTGTTTTCCACAAGGAACCTGCTGCTCTATGTAAGAACTGGTTTTATAATTGCTCTAACTTCTGTATTGAATACCAGACTGAAAAAAAATTTTTGTGCTATGAGTAATCTTGGTTTAATGGCTGTAACAGAACCAGTCCTGAATCAGTAAAAACCAGACTCTGTGGTTTGTTGGAGGTTTTTAAAAAAATTACACTTACTTGGTAATAAAAGGAATGTAAATGCAGATTTCCATCATTAAATGTTCCATGAGATAAACAATCTTTACTCGATAAATTGTTTCCAGCTAGTAATTTTGTTGAAACTATCTGACAACCCTATACCAATGTCTAGCACAATGCCTGTCCTCTTAGTAATTATTAATTTAATTCCCTGCATTGATTTTAAAAAGTAGTGAGATTAAAATTTATTTATTCTGGTAATAAATATGTATTGAGCACCTACTATCTTAAATTATTAGACACATCAATGAACCAAACAACTCCCTATCCTCATGGAGATTAATATCTAGACCAGGTATCAGGGATGGGTGGAGGATACAAATTAGACCAAAAAACCCAAAAAAACAAAAAAGCTAAAACAAAGAAAAAGCAAAATAAGGGACACAATGTAACAATGAGGATAACTTTTGACCAAAGACCTGAAGTGAGAGAGTGATGCCCTTTGATGATGAAGAAGGGACCACAGGCTAAGAAATACAGGTGGCCACCAGCTGCTGGGAAAGGCAGGGAAGTGGATTCTCTCCTGAGAGCCTCTGGAAGGAACCAGCTCTACCAATATTTTGACTTTAGCGGGGTGAAGCTGATTTCAGACTTCTATCCTCCAGAACTGTAAAACAACACATTTGTGTTTTTTTAAGTCACTAAATATGTGTAATTTGTTACAGCAGTGATAGGAAAGCAATGCAGCCTCAACAGAACTGAAGAATTGTTGAAGTCAAGATACCAGAGGGAGTAACCTCAATAGCTAGGAGAATGGGGTCAGAAAAGGAGGTGCTTGAAGTTGAGCATATGGGAGAGTGAAATCCGTGGCTATGGCGAGGCTGAGACCATGAGATGCATGGATGAGGAAGGATAAGGACACAATCATTGCAGAGGACCTCAGAGGCCAGGGGTGAGAAGGATCACCTAAGTGGGTGTGAAATCCTCAAGGGTCATGATGAATGTGGCAATAGGGAGAGTGACCCTGAGCCAGGAGCTAACTCTTCTAGAAACAGGAGTACGTGACCTGCAGGTCTATCGATGGCTGGAGTAAGGAGGGTAGCAAGTGGTTTAGTCTGATAGCATGGGCTTCAAAATTGAGGGGGAAAAGGGAGGAAAGAGGGTGTGAGTATGGTTTGGGAGAAGGACAATAAGGACCAAGGACAACACCTACCCCACCTCTAAGCTCTTGGGCTTATACCATGAAAGCTGTGGGAGATAGAAGAGAGCTGCAGAGAAAGCATTCAGACAGGATAAGAAGGTAAGAAAGTTTGATGGGTGGGGCGGGGAGGATATGGGCGATTTTGCTGATAATGAATCTTGAGTTCCAGTGGGTCCCATGGCAAGGTTTTGCTCTGTGCAGAAGTGGGAGATGGGACTAGATGGATGATATACAGGTACTGTATGTAGGTGAGAGACTGGAGATGAGAGAGGACTGGGTGGAGGTGGGGGAATCCTAGCTTCCTAATGGTGACCGAGATTTGTCCCAATAGCATCCTGGCAGATGGTGGTGAAAAGGTCGTGTGGATTGGGAGGAGGGTGGGGGTCATGTTATGGACACGCAAGAAGGCTCTACAGGTCCCTCTTCATGCCTGTTTATGGCAGGAATAAAGGAAGGGGTGCTGTGTGTGAACGTGCTTTGAGAAGGATAGGCCATGCTATAAAGGGAAAAGTGTGTGAGTTACAGGATCATGTGATAAAAAGTGATGTATGAGGGGGAAAAAATCCTTTTCCTGCCTTGTTTTCACAATAGCACTCTCAGGCATCCACCCTGGGACTCTACAATGGCTGTCAGGCTTCCAACAACTCCCATTGTAGGCTGGAGCCTGACCTAGTGAGAAATTAGAACACCGTCTTTCAAAACCCATGTCTCTGTCTGTTCAACACCAAGGAGGTCCAAGAATAGACTGAGCTCCTTTCTTATGACCGGGAGGTTAAACTTCAACTTCGTAGGCTTGGTGTATTGTGCCTAAAATGCTCCTAAAACAACAGCTTTATAATAAACACAGAATCCCAATCTGAATATGAGTCAGGGGAAAATAATTCTATACCTTGTGATTTCTGGAAATGTTTAGATTAAAAATAAAAACCTGTGTGGCAGGACCAACCTTGCAAAGAGTAAGCTTGCCAGCAAGTGCGTGTTGGCTGTCAGAGTTGAGTCATAGGGAAAGGGAGTTGCCACAGGGGCTTTGAGCTGTTTATTATATGATGTCCAGGTCTCAATAGCCAAGTAGGCAAAAGGCTGGATATACAGGGAATGGAGAGCCCAGTGGGGCAAGAACTGAAAGGGCATCTTACAGTTGTCTACTATTTACAAAGAGGTCTCACCCAGCAATATATGTGAACATGCAATTCTGGCCATTGTCTTTCTGATATTAGGGTGAGTGTTTTAGTCTGTTTTCGCACTGCTGATAAAGACATATCGGAGACTGGGTAATTTATAAAGGACAAGAGATTTAATGGACTCATAGTTCCACGTGGCTGGGGAGGCCTCACAATCATGGTGGAAGGCAAAAGGCACATCTTACATGGCAGCAGCAAAGAGATAATGAGAGCCAAGCCAAAGGGGTTTCCCCTTATAAAATCATCAGATCTCATGAGACTTATTACTACTATGAGAACAGTATGGGGGAACCGCCCCCATGATTCAATTATCTCCCACTGGATCCCTCCCACACACGTGAGGATTATGGGAGCTACAGTTCAAGATGAGACTTGGGTGGAGACACAGCCAAACCATATCAGTGGGTATTCTGGGGGTTTTAAGTTGGGCTTGCTCACCATGTCAAGGGTGTAATACACCATCCTGCAAGTATGGTGTTCATCTGTGGTGGTGTATCCTGAACAAAGAATAGTCGTCAAAAACAACAGGTCCCTTGGGATCTGAGGACATTTTTTCCATAAATGGAGCACTATCATCTCCTCTTGAGAATACCAGTAGGGTCCTTGGCCATCAGTAATTAATTCAATTTTTCTGATTACTGAAGGGTATACAAAGAAGACTCTGGAGAGCACCCAGTATCTGCTCTTCCCCATTTTTTGAAGGTGTGTAATCTTTCTTTCTATCCCTCAAGACATGGCAATCGTTAGAGCTACCTCTAACTCCTGTGAGCTGGCAGGGGTGCTCAGAGATGGCAAAACAATTTTGCTATCAGTCAAAAAAAAAATTCACTTTGGAAAGTCCCTTCTGATGCTAACATTCTGTGATCCTAAAGCAAACCTCCTAATCCCCACAAATCATAGTGTGTATCCTTAAGGCTAATAGAGTTTGACGTTGAAGGGCCCATCTCGTAGCTGCCTCTCCTGATGGGAACAGTCAGAAGGGCACTCCATGCATCTTTCTGCTGTCCTTGAATGTTCATGCAATAGCAGACAACTGTCACTTTGCTTGAATAGAGCATAATTTGCTATTACTTTACTAAAAAATACTTCAATGTAATAGATGCAGAGTAACACTGAAAAGCTGGCTTGTTGTTTTAGTCTACACTTTCATCCTTAGTCACTAGTAGCCAGACTTCAAAAATACCAAGCATCCTGTGTTTCAGTCATGTCATCAATTCTTGATTCCTCTCCAGGGAAGTATTGAGTTCCTTAGCATATGGCCTCTTACTAAGATCAGCAACCAATCCTATAAGCAAACAGAGAAGGGTGAAATCTCAGGAAGTGTAGGGCTCTCCAGGGATGCACGAAGTCACTGGTATCTCAAAGGGCATCCACTGATTAGCTTGCTTTGCAAGCAGCTGCTCTCTTGACCTAAGGGAACAAAAGGATTTGAGGTGAGACTGGGGGCAAAGAAGGTAGAGAGAGGAAGAAGGTGCTTAGGACCTGTAGGGTCCAAGGCTGCGAAGGGGTGCAGGAGGTATGTCTGGAGCATCTATGGGACTGAATGAGAGCCCTGGAAACCTCTCAGAGGAGGCAGTGATGAAGGAAGACCAAGGCAAAGTTCACCTATTTTTTCTATGTTTTCCTAAGTCAGCAAAATTGCTTCCCTATTATCCAAAGGGAATAAAATGTTTAAGGAAACCCAGGAAGCATTTTATTTCCATGTGACTTGTGAGTATGTCAAAGTGATTAAAATTTCATAGTCAGTCACTAAACAGGAGATGGTGTTTCTCTCAACCCACCCCATTGGTTTTACACAGGGGTGGTGATTTTTGTTTGTTTGTTGTTGTTTTCTTATCACAAAGGACTTCATGCACTAGAGGCCTAAGCATCTAAGAAGGAGATTTCTGAGGCTCTTCCAACCCCAGTCCCTTCCTGTCCTCAGCCTGGACGGCAAATCACTATCACCAAAGCCAACAAAATTAGAAGGCTCCTTGACTTGGGACCTGGAATCTGTATTTTTAAAATTTCCCTAAGCAGACAGGTTTGGAAACTACTGAAAATTCCCAAGAATGACAGAAAAGAGAGTGGAAGAAGTGCGGGACTAGGGACAGAAGTCAGAAGAGGAGGGGCTGAGCTGTCCTTATGTGTCCTTCTGCAGCAGGAGGCTGCACTTCCCGTCTTCTGCTCCTCCCTGTCTTTTCTCTGGCTCTTGGAAAGAGTGAGCAGAAGCCAGGTAGAAAGACCCTTGGATGCCCTACACTAAGGATGTTTGCATTTTGGGGTCAGACTAAATGGGGTCAGACCGCTTGACCATCTGTGGCCTGTGTGAATTACCCAACTTCACCAAGCTTCAGTTTCCTCATCAATAGCACTTACTAAATGGCTGCCACCATCAGTTCATGGGTCCAAGCCAAAGCCATGGTTGGCTGTAGTCCATAGCTTCCAGGCAAGTCCTGACACCACAGCTCTGACAATTCCAGGCACCAAAGATGTGCCAAGGACAGCACTGAGGTGATTTTCATGGCACACCAACTCCAATGGAGCGGGAGCCAACTGAAAAGTGGACCAAGTCTTTCCACAGCCCATCCCACAGTCCTCTCCTCCTCACCCTGCAGACCCTCAGCCTTGCTGGGCTCTGAATTGCTAAGCCCAAGGCAAGCCTCTTCTTCCAAATGAACCACCATATTTTTCTCCCTGCTTTTGCTCTCTTGCAAACTCTATTCCTTTGAAGCTGACCACTGCTAATACTTGGTCTGATTAAAGCAATTATCAGTAAGGTATAGATGACTGTTGCATTTGCAACTTTACAGGGAGTGTATGTTAATTCAAAAACATCCCCTCAGAGTGGTAAAATAGATTCAGGAGATGGATCTTTATAGATTCAAAGGAAGTCTTCACCCCAAAACTGTTCTGTCAACCCCATCATCACTACCCTATTTTTTTCCTGGGTCAGTTTTGCCTGTAGCTCTATACCACACCAGATGAAGTTAGGTACATGGGCACTCCTGAAGGAGAGTGCTGGCTGGCATTAAGACTATATGGCTCCATCAGAAGCCACAAGCACAATCACCAGCATTATCTTTCTTCAGAATGTCAGAGTTTCCCAGGGGTATCCATCTGCAACTGCTATCTATTCCCAAGCTCAGTCTGCCTGTATGGAATCCCCTCTACCACGAGTAAAATCTTGAATGGATACACATGTTACACCTTCAAGTCCAAGAATATAGTTGGGCTATAAGACATTAAGAAGCCCAAAATTCCTGGGAATGTCATACAAACTGCCCATATTTCTCTAGGATTAGGTTTGTCTACACATGACCCTCCCCTCTGCCAAACAGCTTAAATATATAACTATATTTCCCTCTCGTATAAAAGTCTGAAATAGGTGGCCCAAGGCCAGCAGGGGTGCCATGGTATCATTCCCATGATTCTGTCTCATTGCTGTTCCCCAAGAGGCCTGCATTCATGGATAGCTCATGGTCCAAATGGCTGCTCCAGTTCCTGCCAACATGTCCACATTCCAGCCAGAAGCAGAGAGGAGAAAGGATGAGCACACACTCCACTTAAGGACATTTTACAAAAATTTAACACAATTTCCATTGAGGTTCTGCTGAACGGAATTTAGTCACTGGACCACACTTTCCTGCAAGGAAGGCTGTGTGAAATGGAGCCTTTGCCTGAGTGCATCTTCATGTCTGGGTTACTGTGGGCTTTCCTCACCCCTCCTGACTTCCATGTGCTATAGCATCCCTGTGCCTGCCACTGCCCGAAGACACTGCCTCCTGGGGTGATATGGTTTGGCTGTGTCCCAACCCTAATTTCATGTTGAACTGTGATCCTGAGTGTTGGAGGTGAGGTCTGGTGGGGGGTGATTGAATCATGGGGGTGGTTTCTAATGTCTTAGTGCCATCGCCCTAGTGCTGTTTCTTGACAGAGTTCTCAAAAGATCTGGTTCTTTAAAGGTGTGTAGTACCTCCCCTTTTTCTCTCTCTCTATCCTGCCGCCATGTTGAAGACATGCTTGTTTCTTTCCCCTTTGCCCTTCTGCCATGATTGTAAATTTCCTGAGGCCTCCCCAGCCATGCCTCCTATACAGCCTGTGGAACTGTCTATCAATGAAATGTCTTTTCTCTATAAATTACCCAGCCTCAGGTAGTTCTTTAAGGCAGTGCGAGAACAGACTTATACATGGGGCGTAACACTTCTTTCTTGCTTCAGCGGTTATAGCACCTGTGAGGTCACACCCTGTGCAATCCTTGGTGGTGATCTGGGACTGAGTCCCTGAGAATATTCACTTTTTATTAATTTTCCTAAGGCATGGTGGAGGACATCCTCCATTCTGACATTGCAGTAAGAAAGTGGGAAAAAGCCTCCCAGGTAGTTCCTTTCACTAATCTATAAAGGTGTTAATGAGACTTCTGATATGGTAAGTCCTGGACAAGGTGTTGAGAATACAGCAAACAAAAGGCTCTGTCTCTGCCCTCAAGGAGCTCAGAGGCCCCCGGGGAGACAGGGGTGAGTGCAGTGTCAGAGATCTGTGGAAGGTTATAAGGGGGTTCTGAAGGAAAGTACCTGGATGGTCAAGGCAGATGGAAGTGGCCAGGTAAGTCACCTCGAAAGGGGTTAGGCTGAGATGAACTTTAGAGGAAAAGCAGGAGTTGGTCAGGCAAAACAGAAATGTGCGTTCAATGAAGGTTTACCATTGCCAGAAGCAAGGAGAAAGAAAAGAGTGTGCAGTGTTCTTGCAAGTATATGCTATTGAGCACGACTGGAAATGCCAGAAGATGAAATTAGAGTATCAGGAAGGAAGGCATGTACCCACTCACAGTCTTGTATACAATGACCAAGAACAAGCAATGAATTTGACAAAATTCTCTCTGGGATCAGAGTCCTGTTTGGGTACCTAAAGTGTGGGGCTGGATACTCCATTATACACTTACAGGATTTCAGCTTATTGCAACCTTAATCTCCAAATAATGGTATGCTTATGGATCCTGGTCACTGGTCTCCACCCTCTTGTCAGCACCTTTCTGTATGTTGTGTGGTCTCCTGCATGTCTTGTCGACTATTTTCTACAACTATCTCTGTCATCGACTGTCGCTTTGTAAAGATGCTTTGTTTTGCTCGTCAAACTGTAATTTTCTCTGCATCCTGCATGGAGGTTTATCCCACCTCTCAGCTCAACAGTCAATGGTTGAGGTCCCAGCTTTCACTTCCCCTGGCCTGCTCCTGCCTAATCTGTCATAGCACATCAGTGCTGCAGATAGAAAGGAAATCTAAGCAACGTAGATTAGGGGTGAGGAAAGGTGTGGTAGGTAGTCTCCAAGAAGAACCCCAGTGAGCCTTGCTTCTAATCTTCACACCCTTGTGTAGTTGCCTCCCATATCATACCTAAGTTGGTCTGTGTGATTACAGAATATGGCAGATGTGATGATATGTCACTTTCAAGGCTAGATCATAGAAGACTTTGTGGCTTCTGCCACTCTTTCCCTATCACAGGCTCTGAAGGAAGCCAGCTGCCGGATAGTCAAGGCACTTACATCACCTTATTGAAGGGTCTATGTGGGGAAGAACTAAGGCCTCCTACCAGGGGCCTTCTGCCATCAGGATTCAGTCCTCCTGCCAACAGCCACGTGAATGAGCCTTCTTGGAGGCAGACCCTCCAGCTCCATCAAGCTTTAAATAGCTGCAGCTCTAGCTGACATCTTGACTGCAACCTTAGGGGAGACCCAGAGAAGAACGCTCCAGCTAAGGCCATTTTGAATTCCTGACCACTGACACTGAGATCATAAATACCCATTGTTCTAAGCCAGTGTGTTTTAGTGTTATTTGCTGTGCAGCAACTGATAACTAATACAATAAACTTCCCACCTTCTTCCTCACTCCCCTGCTAGAAGAGGTAATGCGACCTGATTGGCTAGATTTCAAGACATGGATTGGGTTATGCTCATTGGTGAATGGGTCACTGGCAACCAGTCAAGGACTTACTGAGTCCCTACCATGAGCTGAGTGCTGTTTTAGGTGTTGGAGATACAGCAACGTATAAACCAGTGCCCCTGACATTCTAACGGGAGGAGGAAGGCAATGGGTACACACTCTTTATCAATATGTGCTATCAAAAATATGAAATTAGGTTGCTGTTTCTTTTAAAAACATTTTTAATTAGTTGGGCGCAATGGCATGCCTGTAGTCCCAGCTACAGGAGATTACTTGAGCCCAGGAGTTTGAGACCAGCCTGGGGGATACAGCAAGACCATGTCAAAAAAAAAAAAAAAAAAAAAGACTATGAAATAGACTCACATGTACAAAGAGTCAGGAGGAATGCTTTAGCTAGGATGAGCAAGAAAGAGCCCTCAGAGTTGGTGGCATCTGAGTTCTGACATGAAAGTTGAGGAGGAAATGACTATCATGGGGAATGCCATTACTAACAAATGCAAAGGCCAGAGAGAGAAAAGAAGTTGGCATGTTTTAAGGGTGAAAAGAAGGCCAACAGTGGAAACGCAGGAGAGTGGAGGGAGGTGTATCTCAAAGTTGCGTACCCGCACTTTCTTCTTGCAGCTGGCTGGGTCAGTGGAGGCAGAGCTTGTGTCCTTGAACAAAATCTTACTATCTCGTCCTCCCACACTTTACTCCTCCCCACACAGGCGCCCTCAGGTCTGGAGTGGAAAGGGGTGGGCTTCCAAGCTTTTCCAAAGTGCTTCACTATAGGGGAAGTTAGGACTTAGGACAATTTGTCATAAAACGGTAAGTGGATTTTCATTTTTTCTGTTCCCTTGACAACCCCAAGGAGGGAGGCAGGCTTGAGGAGCAGAGAGAACTCAGCTATTCCTGGATTCTTCAAATACTATCAACACTCACCACCTCTGTTCATAGGCGTGACTGTGGAGTGGGCACATGATGGAGAAAGTGTGTGCATCAAAATTAACATCATGAGTCTAGAACAAAGCGCGTGAAGGGGCAACAGATGAAGAGTATGACCTGATTCCTACCTCAAATGTGTCATGAAGAAACTTTCCACAAGAGCATTCCTGGGCTTGCATTACATGCTCATATGTGGGAATTAACTCCCTAACACCTTTACATGTTTATGAATATAAAAGTTTCCAGATCACTCCTTTAAAAAATGTAGTGAGAGACTATTGATGAAACAGGATATAGCCGTCCTCATTCATAAGTCTTCAGATTTTCATGCAGAAGGTAAAAGCTGGCGAGGGGGTATTAAAGATCCAGTCATCGATCAATTTGCTTTTAGGAGGGAGGGGCCCAAATCCTCTGGTTCAGTGAATGGGCAAATATCAGAAGCAAGGTATTCCAAACTGGATGACGTCATGAAGTTCGCAAGGTACAAGCATGACAAGAAATAACAAGAAGTAAAGAATGCAGGACTAACTGCTGAGCTCTGTTAACCATGTAGCAGATCCTCCTAAGAGCTTTAGTGGTGAAACCAGAGAATTGTTTTTTGGCATTAACCGGATATGACAAAAATAGCACTAAATTCCTGCAAAAGCTCCGAGTGGGTGGCAGAACTACAGGATAAAATGAGATGTGAAGAGGCTTGTGTGATGTCTGCCTACCAAATTGCTTTGAAGGGCAAAAAGTCAGAAAACCTTATAGATTAGAAATAGAATAAGAATTACTTAGGGAGAGTTACAGAAGAAATAGCTGATTCTCAGAAGACTTCTAAGCCAAATGAAAATAAATGGGATTTCTGAAATTCAACAACGAAAAACAAAAACAAACCTGAAAATGAATCAACCTAGCCAAATGAGTAGGAATCCACAGCTTAAAGAAAATAAGGGACTCACTTAAGAAAGAGCTCATACACTCCGCGGTGTCCTTCTGTTTTGTTTTGTTTTTTTTAAATAATACTTTGATTTGCATAAGCATCTGACCTGATAATGGGACTTTGATTCTATTTGGTGCAGGTCAAAAGGTGTATCCCTTTGTCTGCTGATAAGGGAGTTGTTGGGCCTGGGTGAGGGCCAAAAAGCAAGGAGGAAGGGAAGTTAAGGAAGAGAGTTTGATTCAGGCCCCTACTGAACATTGCAGACATTTCTGTAAGACGGAGTGCAAAGTAATAGTTTGTCATCTAAATATCAAGAATACACAAACGAGAAAGTCCTAATAAGTAAAATCAGTACATAATTTTATTTTTTGTTTTTATTTCAAGCTCTCAACCCCCAACTGTATTCCAAAGTCCTTTTATCTGTCCTCCCACAGCTAATGAAGGATGAACCTCATTCTGGACAAGAAGCCCTCAAGGCCCTGCATGGGCACCCAGGGCTGGCCTTTGTCTGGGCAGGGAAGTGGTGGTTTTACTGCTGACCAGCACTATACCTGAAGTTCCCTGTGGCAGGCAGAATTCTAAGAATCACCCCCCAGAGACTCTTGTTTTTGTATTGCCCCCTTCCCTATGAGTGTGGGTGGATCCTGGGAGTAATGATGAGATCCCACTCCATGGTTGTTTCATTATAAGGTGAAGAAAGATTGTCTAGCAGGCCTGATGGATCACATAAGCCCTCTAAAAGCAGAGCTGTCTTCAGCTAGTCACAGAAGAGGATGTCAGTGATTGGAACCACAAACAGGATTTGATGTACCATTGCTGGCTTGAAGATGAAGGCCCCATGGCAAGTAATGGGAGCAGCTACTAGAAGCAGACAGCAGCCCCTACCTCACAGCCACCAAGGAAATGGTGACCTTGGTTTTACATCCCTGAGGAACTGAATCTGGCCAACAACTTGAGTGAACTTTGAAGCAATTCTTTTTCAGATCCTTCCAATAAAAGCCCAGCCTGGCCAGCACTTTGATTGCAATTTGGCAAAGTCCTGAGCAGAGAATCTAGTCAAGCCTGCCCTGACTTCTGACATCTTGGATTGTGAGATAAGAGATGGCATTACCAAAAAAAAAAAAAAAAAAAAGAAGAAGAAGAAAACTTCAAGCCAATATCCTCAATGAACATAGATGCAAAAATTCTCAACAAAACATTAGCAAACTGAATCCAGCAGCACATCAAAAAGCTAATCCACCATGATCAAGTAAGTAGGCTTTATTCCTAGGAGGCAAGGTTGGTTCAATGTACACAAA
This sequence comes from Theropithecus gelada, assembly GCF_003255815.1. Classification (NCBI taxonomy): domain Eukaryota; kingdom Metazoa; phylum Chordata; class Mammalia; order Primates; family Cercopithecidae; genus Theropithecus; species Theropithecus gelada. Next base: position 100,863,047 of record NC_037680.1, on the reverse strand, counting down.
TCAATAAATGTGATTCATCACATAAACAAAACTAAAAACAAAAACCACGTGATTATTTCAATAAATGCAGAAAATACTTTCAATAAAATCCAACATACCTTTATGTTAAAAACCCTCAACAAATGAAGCATTGAAGGAACACACTTCAAAATAATAAAAGCCACCTATGACAAATCCACAGCTGACATCATACTGAATGGGCAAAAGTTGAAAGCATTTCTCCTAAAAACTGGAATAAGACAAGGATGCCCTCTTTCACCACTCCTGTTTGACATAGTATATGAATTCATAGCAAGAGGAATCAGGCAAGAGAAAGAAATAAAAGATATCCAAATAGGAAAAGAGGAAGTCAAACTATCGCTGTTTGCAGAGAATATAATTCTATATCTAGAAAACTCCATACAGTCTTTGCCCTAAATCTCCTTGATCTGATAAAGAACTTCAGCAAAGTTTCAGGATACAAAATAAATGAACAAAAATCAGCATCATTTCCCTATACCAATAACATCCAAGCTCAGAGCCAAATCAAGAATGCAATTCCATTCACAATAGCCACAATAAGAATAAAATACCTAGGAATACAGCTAGCCATAGATGTGGAAGATCTCTACAATGAGAATTACAAAACACTGCTTAAAGATACCAGAGATGACATAAACAAATGGAAAATATTCCATGCTCATGAATAGAAATAATCAATATTGTTAAAATGGCCATACTGCTCAATGAACTTTATAGATTCAGTGCTATCCGTATCAAACTACTAATGCCATTATTCACAGAGTATTCTAAAATTCTTATGGAACCAAAAAGGAGTCTGAAAAGCCAGGCAATTGTAAGCAAAAAGAACAAAGCTGGAGACATCACATTATCCAGTTTCAAACTATACTACAACGTTACAGTAAGCCAAACAGCATGATATTGGTACAAAAACAGACACATACACCAGTGCAATAGAATAGAGAGCCCAGAAGTAATTCTGCACACCTACAACCATCTGATCTTCAACAAAGTTGACAAAAACAAACAATGGGAGAGAGATTCCCTATTCAATAAATAGTGCTGAGATAACTGGCTGGCCGTATGTGGAAGACTGAAACTGGACCGCATCCTTGCAGTATATATAAAAGTCAACTCAAGATAGATTAAAAACTTAAATGTAAAACCTAAAACTATAAAAACCCTGGAAGATAATCTTTGAAATACCATTCTAGACATAGGACCTGGTGAAGATTCCATGACAAAGTTGCCAAAAGTAATTGCAACAAAAACAAAAATTGACAAACGGGATCTAATTAAACCAAAGAGCTTCTGCACAGCAAAAGAAACTATCAACATAGTAAACAGACAACCTACAGAATGGGGAAAAATATTTGCAAACTATTTATCCAGCAAAGGTCTAATATCCAGAATCTGTAAGAAACTTAAAGACATTAACAAACAAAAAACAAACGACCCCCCCCAAAAAAGTGAGCAAAAACATGAACAGACACTTTTCAAATCCATGCAGTCAACAAGCATATAAAAAATACTCAACATCAGTAATCATTAGAGAAATGCAAATCCAAACTACAATGAGATATCATCTCACACCAGTTAGAATGGCTATTATTAAAAACTCAAAAAATAACAGATGCTGGTGGGGTTGTGGAGAAAAGGGAACACTTATACACTGTTGGTGGAAATGTAAATTAGTCCAGTCATTGTGAAAAGCAGTTTGGCAATTTCACAAATAAATTAAACAGAATCACCATTTGACCCAGCAATCCCATTTATATACCCAAAGGAATATAAATTATTCTATCATAAAGACACATGCACATGTGTGTTTGTCACAGCACTGTTCACAATAGCAAAGACATGGAATCAACCTAAATGCTCATCGGCAGTAGACTAGATAAAGAAAATGTGGTACGTATATACACTATGAATTGTTACTCAGAGATCATTTCTTTTGCAGCAACATGGATGGAGTAATTATCCTAAGTGAGCTAACATATGATCAGAAAACCAAATACCGCATATTCTCACTTATCAGTGGGAGCTAAGCAATGAGTACACGTGGACACAAAGAAGAGAACAATAGACACTAAGGCCTACTTGAGAGTGGAGGGTGGGAGGAGGATGAGGGCTGAAAAACTACCTATTAGGTACTATGCTTATTTCCTGGGTGATGAAATAATCTGTACACCATGACACGCAATTTACCTATGCAACAAACCTGCACATGTACCCTGGAACCTAAAATAAAATATTAAAGAAAGAAAAGAGAGATGATATTGTTTTAAGTTGCTAAGTATATGGTTATTTGTTATGCAGCAAATGCAGCATATGCAGTAGCAAATCCGTCTACCCCTTGCCTGAAATTCCCTCCCACGTATCATTTCTGGAAGGCTGCATTCGTTTCTTATTGCTGTTGTAACACATTACCATAACTGCATGGCTTACACAACACAAACTTGCTATCTTACAGTTCTGGAGGCCAGGAATCCCTAACAGGTCACACTGGACTCAAATCAAAGCGTCAGTAGGGCTGAATTCCTTCTGCGGGCTCCAAGTAAGACTTTGCTTCCTGCTTGTTCCAGCCTCTAGAGGCTGCTGCCTTCCTTGGCTCATAGCCCCTTCCACCAATCACATCGCGATGACCTCTGCATCTGCCGTCACATGTCCGCCTCTGACTCTGACTCTCCTCCCTCCCTCTCTTACTTATAAGGGCTTATGTGATTCCACTGGTCCCCCTCCAATGATGCAGGATAATCTTCTCATAGTGAGGTCCTTAATTACGTCTGCAAAGTTATTTTGTCGTGGAAAGTAACAACACAGTCACAGGTTCCAGGGATTGGGAAACGGACATCTTTGGGGGCCATTATTCAGCCTCTTGTAACAGGCTTCCCTAATTTGGTCTGCTTTTCATCTTTCATTTTTTGCTACTTGAAAGTGAGTAATACTTTTTAGAAAGATTTTCTTTCCCAATCTTCCCATTCATTTACTCAGTATTTATTAGATGCCTATTTCACAAGACCATCCTGTTGTATAAATCAATAATTTATATAAATAGCATCCCTTCTGAAGTTGTTCAGTCCACACAAACATACCAGACGACTCTATTCATGCTTGTTAGACATTGAGCAAAAGATGTAATGTAAACAAAATGACAAATCCCTGCCTTTATTTATTGAATGACTGCAGGAGGCTAGGGTGGTGTCTGCGCATGTGAATTTTCTAAAACTCCCCAAGTTATTCTGATTTGCACTGAAACATGAGGACCACTGAAGCCCTCAAGCCTGATACTACCTAGACCTATTGAAGTAGAATCTTCACGGCGGGGGTTGAGGTGTCATAGTCTGTTTGGGCTGCTACAATAAAAGACCACAAACTGAGTGGTTTATAAACAACATAATTTTTTTCTCATAGTTCTGAAGGCTGGAAAGTTGGAGATCAAGGTGATGGCAGATGCAGTGTCTGCTGAGACCCCCTTTCTGGTGTCCTTTCATTGTGGAAGGGGCAAGGCAACTCGTGGGATAGCTTTTATAAGGGCACCAATCGCGTTGACGAGAGCTCTACCTTTGTGGCTTAATCATCTCCCAAAAGGCTTCATGAGCTCCTCATACCATCACATTGGTGGTTAAGATTTCAACATAAGAATTTTGTAAGGGACACAAATATTCAGACCATGGCAGTGGGGTAGAGACAACTGTCTTTTGAAAATCTCCCTTAGGTAATTATGATGGACACAAAGCCTTGGGTTTGTCTGCTTGAGACACGATGGTCTATCAGTTGGTGCCTAGAGGGCATGAGATATGGGAATTATGTTTGATGGAACTGAAGGAAGGAAAGAGTATGGTAAGCAAGTGTCCCTGGGAAGCCCGAGGGAAGGACAACTCCTCCAAGATCAGGGAACAGGAAGAAGGAGTAATATAAGGAGAAAACCCATAAAGTAAAATCCTCTTCTCCACTAGGCAGTGGTGGTGACAGGGGCAACCTGAGGAGGGCTAGAAGTTGGGGCATCTGTCTCCATTATTGCACATGGGAGCCTTAGTATTCTTAATAGTTGAAGGGACCATAAGTGAGGTATCTGAAGGCCAGACAGAATTTGTTTTCAGAAGGTTGAAGAGAGACATGTTGAGGGGACAATTCAGAAGACCTGTTTATACCTGTCGGGGCTGTAAAGAGCTCAGGAAAGATTTTTAGAAAACAACTTTGACAAAAAACAAAATAGGAAAATGGAAAGTCTATTCATCACCATTAAGAGTAGAAGAGCATTTGGGAGGCCGAGGTGGGAGGATCACGAGGTGAGGAGATCGAGACCATCCTGGCTAACACGGTGAAACCCCGTCTATACTAAAAATACAAAAAATTAGCTGGGCCTGGTGGCGGTGGCCTGTAGTCCCAGCTACTAGGGACATTGAGGCAGGAGAATGGCGTGAACCTGAGAGGTGGAGCTTGCAGTGAGCCGACATTGCGTCACTGTACTCCAGCCTGGGCAACAGAGAGAGACTCCATCTAAAAAAAAAAAAAAGTAGAAGAACAGAGAAAATGGCCTCTGAGAAGCACTTTAGGGCACGAGTCAAACTGGGAGAGGGAAGGCAGGACTGTGTATAAGAGTTAAGTTGGAAGGACACTCACTGTGATGAGGAGGCAGCCCGGGCTCAGAGGCCCTGGGCAAATGCAAAACCATCTCAAGGCCGCGAGTAGCAAGGGACTGGAATCCAGGTACCAAGAGAAAGTCAAGGGCCGGAGCTCCGGCCTGGGTAAGGACTGTCTGTGCAAATCCCCCGGGCAGGGGAGGAAAATCTAAGGGTCTGATGAATGTCCTCTCTCATTGGCTAGGTAGTGAATGCCATGTTGTTTGGTATCAAAACAACTTTCAACAACATTAACAGAATGTTTAAAGAAAATATGCATTTATAACACCATCTACCTAATGTAACGGCAGAATGAAATATTCGAGAACGACCATTTTGAGGACTGACATTCACACATATAGGCATCAAACTCCTATTCTGATTCGGAAAATGATTATTCTCTTAAAACATCTTGCTTTCCACGTCTAGTTGCATGGAGAAAGATGTGAAATAAAAGTCAAGTCAAATAATGCAAAATAAAAGCCACAATTACACTTGGATAAGTGGAAAAAACGAAAGAAAGTAAAGTAACTCTTAATTTTACCCCTGAGAAATAACATTTTCTGTTTATACATTTATTTACGCTTGTATTTCCTAATATCATACTGTACATATAACTTATTTTGTATACACACACACGCACACACACTTTATATAATTGGATCATCTTTTTATGTCATTACATGTTATTCTCCTGCCACACCAATAATAATGCTTATTTAGTAATATATTGTATGGGTGTGCTATTTCTCAAGGTTCTCCATAACCAGGTATGTATTTCAGAGTTTAGCAGCTGGGTCTTCAGTCAATTAGCAAGAACTGAAAAGTTCATTCTCAAGGCTAAATAATAAATATATTAACATTTATTTAACCAGTAACCTGTTATCTGATATGAAGGTAGTCTAATTGTTTGATATTACTTAAAATGTTGTAGTAGATACCTTTGTGGTCAAATTTATTTCTTTTCATATCTCAGAACATTTTTAAAAATTAAATTCCTGGAAGTATAAAAGTTAGGCCAAAAGTTATACACATTAAGAATGTATTGAAAATGTGCCCTACCGAGAGAGTGAGCCAATTTATATTCGTGCCAACAGTATGGGAGAGAGCCTGTTTTTCTGCACCCTCACCAATATTGGCTATGGTCATTTAAAAATTATTGCCATTTTAAAAAGTGAAAAATGCTATCTTATTTTCAATCATGGCCTTTTGATTACTCATTAGATTAATCTTATGTTTTTGTCTATTTATATATTTTTCCTTACGAATTACCTATTCATAATGTCCTATGCTTATTTTTCCTGGCAAAGATGTTAAACATTTATTGATTGATGGATATTTGTTGATTTATAAGATTTATCGATTTCTAAAAAGTATAATGTACTTTATATATTAAGTGTATTACCCCTGGTCTTGGATGTTGTGAATATTTTTCCTAGCTTGTCATTTACTTTCTGATTCTGCTTAGGGTGAGTTGGGTTCGGTTTGCTTTGTTTTGAAGCCCAGAAGCTTTCTTTTTTTTTTGAGATGGAGTCTCACTCTGTCTCCCAGGCTGGAGTGCAATGGCACAATCCTAGCTCACTGCAACCTCCCCCTCCCAGGTTCAGATGATTCTCCTGCCTCAGCCTCCCACGTAGCTGGGATTACAGGCCCACACCACCACGCCTGGCTAATTTTTTGTATCGTTTGTATCGTTAGTTTCACTATGTTGGCCAGGCTGGTCTTGAACTCCTTCCCTCGTGATCTGCCTGCCTGGGATTACAGGCGTGAGCCACCGTACCTGGCCCAGCTTTCAATTTTTTACATATAACCAAGTCTATCCATTTTTGTTTCCCTTCTAGCCTTCTCCTTTTGCTGTTATACTTAAAAAAGCCATCTCTACTACAAAATTATTTAAATATTGGCCTATGTATTTTTCTAGAATTATTTAGGTTCTCAATGCGGTTGAACTTCATTTGGGTATAGAATATAAAGAAAAGATCAAATGTTTATTCCCAAATATCTGGCCAAATGTCACAACACTCTCTATTAAATAAATCATTAAGTTCCCTTGTTTGAAAGCTACTCTTTCCATGCAATGATAATACCTAACCCTTATTGAATGATAACTCTGTCCCAGGAACCATGTGAGGTGCCTTTCCTGCATTAGTCCCCTTCATCCCTACCCCATGAGTTTCTGATATTATCTTCATTTTACTGAAGAGGAGATGGGCACAGAAGGATTCAGTGACTTATGCAAGATCACACAGGAAGTAGAAAGCCAGGAATCAAACCCAATCAGGCTATCTTCAGAATCTAAACTCTTCTAATACTATACTATACTGCCTTCATAATTTTTGATATATTCCTCAGCTTATTCTGGACTTTATGCTCTGTTTATTTATTTTTTATTTAATTGTAGCCTCATTACCTTTACAACTGTATAATCTATTTTACTGTCTGGTTGGGTGAGCCCCCTACAACTCAGAGCCTATGCCTTGGGTTCCTTAGCTTGCTCTGCACACCCAGGATATCATCACCAGAAGCAGGCTGGCCACAGCTCTGGATGCTAGAACTATAAGTCCCTTCTCTGGGATTACTTTAGACACTTGAAGTTGGAAATATTAGGGTATTCTGTTATCACTTCCATGTACTTCCCAGAAGAGCTTTGAAATTCAGGTCGTCGATGCTGGCTCCATCAAGTCCTTGCTCTGATCCAGTCATTTCCGGGGTCATTTGGAAGTAAAGGCATTGGCTCAGAACAGGCTTCAGCTGGAACCCCATTTTAATTTTAAAAGTCTATATATATGTTTCAATTCTGCCTCTTTTAAGGGCAGTCCCTTTCAACTTCACCTCCACTATCTCCTCTCTCAGTTCATCCTGGCTATAGCCAATACTCCTTTCCTCTCCCACTTGCTCCCATTGACCTTCCAGAATCATATTCCACCCTATGTCATGAAGGGGAGCAGGGCACAATTATGGCTCCCAGGCACAATGAATACTTTGAATTAAAGGCCCTTAGAGATTATCAGATGCTAGAAGAGACTTTTACCATATCACATAAAGGCTGGACAGACTCACCAAGGAGAACAATTTTTTTTTTTCTCCTTCTCCTCCTGTCTCTTAATTCTCTACCTCCTCTAAACCACAAGCTTAAGTTCTTTTATCTGCCTGTACTCTGGATGTACCAGAGAAGAAAACAATGACTTCTGGTCCCTTCTCTGAGTTTTCATTAACTGAAACCATATCACAGGAAGGAAGACTAAATCTGTCAACAAACCTGGACAGACTTTTGTCACGAACCATTGTCCACTCTGCAGGCCAAAGAGACTTTGCCCGAAGCCATTGTGTGTTCATCAAGCCCACTGAATTCTTCTAAAAATCATTTACTATCCCCCTAAAAATCAGCCACACTTCCCCATCTCCCTTTCTCCAAAGAAACAGGGTATATGAGCCTATGTACCTCCATGGAATATGGGGCAATTGCCCTGCGACTCTCCTTGCGTGCATGGTGGTCATAAATTTTAAAGCTCTTTCTGTTATTAATCTGCCTTATTTAGAGTTAATTTTTCAGGGATACCTCTGAGGGTGAAGGAGAAGTTCTCTTGGCCCCAAATATCGAGACTTTGACTCACCCATTCCCCATCAGGTCCCTGACCACTCACCCACAGAGCTGCCGTACAGTCTCTGCTAACTTCTGGAAGGCCAAAAGAAAAGAGCAAATTCCAATAAAGAGCAAATGAAGTTCCGACCAAGCCCAGCAATGGGTCACGTGCTCTTTAGAACATCCTCCCATGTTTCCAGAACAGGATGTGATTCATTCCCAAAGCAGTGTCCTCCCAGTCACACACACCAATAAAGGAGAGCTTGGGCCAGAAACAACAAAATCACAAACAACTGCACAAAGGGTATATTTTCCCATGGAGTGTGTCCTATGATATTATGGAGCAATGTAGCCTTCTATTTCCGTACTGCTTAAGCCTACAGTAAAATTAGCTTCTATCTCTTGAATTCACAGCAGGTTGCAATGCTGTGGGTGCTTGGACTGGGCTGAGCAGTGATGGAGATGCTGGTCTGAGATTTAAAATATTTGACAACAGGTTTAGTCACCCCACAGGTTGATGATTAAGAAGAAAATTGCCAGAAGACACAATTGTCAGAATTTAGGGGAAGACTTCCCTGGGACTGTCAATTCTTCCAAAAACAAACCAACTAACAGACACCTCCATAGAATTACCACAGTGCCTGGAACACAATAGGCTGTCATTAAATGTTCCTTTAATATGAAGACAGAATAAGTTTTGTAAATGCAAAGGAAATCATGTAGGTTGTGTAAAGTTAATGGTTAAAGACCTAACATTTCAAGCTTAATACTTTTTGGAAAGAAATTCAAATTAAAATCTCTTTAAAAAATGTTAATGAACCTCACTTGAAATCTTAGGGGCTTTCCTTGGCTTTGTGCTACATTTTAGGGAAGAAATTAGATAAAGAAAAAACCTGGTGGTTTATGAAAATTTTCATTTATATAATTACTTTTCAAAAACCATGTCATATCTTGCAAGACCTTCAAGGCTCTGTGCCTGGGTGCAAGTCTGTTTCTTCATACTTGATTTGAAATTATTTTAGATAATACAGGTTGATTGAATGAGGCTCTTTCCCCTGAACCCCACTTTCCCTCGGCATTCCTCTATCATGAAAACATGTGCACACACAGACACACACACCTAAAATACCAAGGGCATTTTCATCAGAATATTTGATTGGATTCAACTGGATCTCCTTTGTTTTACAACTCAGTTTGAGAGTTTAGATACAGACAAGTTCAAACCCAGTCTCGTTTATATTTTTACCCTATTACATTATTTATTAGATAATAGATTGCTGTCCCTATTGTAATCCTGAGTGAAAATTGGTATCCCTGACAGAGTAAATAAATAAAGGGAAAACCAAAACATTTTCAAGTGAAGCACTGCATTTTTCACTGAATGTACAGCTATATTTTGCAGGTTTCCTTTTTTATTTTTATAAATCGATGATCCCCCAGGGAAGCATCTACATAGTCAGCATCCCATATAGACAGTATCTCACATGATTTAACCTCTTACTTCAGGTGACTTGTCGGCAAGTGGTCCTCCAAAAAGAGACTTGTTCTATTTCAACTTATTCTGGTTGTAAGAGCCTTGATGTAATGCCTCAAACTTGTTTTTTTCAGTAAAGTGTGTGGATTTTAAGCATTGTTTAATATCAATAGAGTCAGGAACTGGACTTATTTTCTCTTTTTTTTAAACTCTGTGAAATTGTACAGGTTTTGGTGATTTCTGGTTTTTCACAGGTATTTTTTTTTATGTCTACTAACAAAGCAATTATTAAAAGCCTTGACCCTGAGTCTATCTCACATGCTCAATTTAAATTTACTTCTATGAAGTGGCCTTCTTTTAAGACAATTAGGAAGCTATTCAGTAACTCTTTGAATTTAACCCCGAAAATATTCATAGCTGGGTTCTTACAATGAAGTTTCTTTGTCAGAATCCACTACCTTTAGAATATTTGTTAGGATTTCAATATTTTCAAATTTAGAGGCATAAAATCTCAAAACAATGTTGGCAATATGTTCCAATATGAACAGTATGTGGCTCTGGGCGCAGTGGGTCATGCCTGCAATCGCAGCACTTTGGGAGCCCAAGGTGAGTGGATTGCTTGAGCCCAGGAGTTCGAGACCAGCCCAGGCAAAAGGGCAAAACCTGGTCTCTATAAAAATAAAAACAAAAATAATAATACAAAATTAGCTGGGCATGGTGGCATGTGTCTATAGTCCAAGTTACTCAGGAAGCTGAGATGGGAAGATCGCTCGAGTCAGGGAGGTAGAGACTACAATGAACCAAGATTGTACCACTGCACTCCAGCCCGACAGCCTGAGTGACAGAGCCAGACCTTGTCTCAAAAAAAAAAAAAAAAAAAAAGAAAGAAAGAAAGAAAGAAAGAAAAGTTGTAATACCTTACTCAGTAGACTATTCTGAATACATTTCTTAACTGAAACATACATCATCTTCATTGACCCCACTTCATAACACAAGTGTTATCATTCTGGTCTAGTCAGAAGAAGTGGTACTAAGACACCACTGCCTGTTTGGAGGACTTCTTATGTGCTGGGCAGTTCTAGAAGCATTCATGTGAGGCTGTATCTAGAAGTGTTGAAGATGATTTGTGGAGTGGTTTTCTCAATGAATGCTGATTCCTAGAATTGCTTAAAGAATAAAAGCATAAGGCTATGTTACTAGGCTCTATTTATTAATGAGCTTTTGGCTTTGATTTTGGTTTGATTGATTAAGCTCATTGCCATCCATAATCCCCAAAATTAGTTGTAGAAAGAGTACTAAAGAAGACCCTGTTGAGGAGTACCAAGATGACACTCAGTAAAGTACACATATTTGTGAAAATATTGCTTCTAATATTCATATAATCCAATTTTCTTGATATTTAGAAAGAAATATATTCCTTATCCTCCTCCTGCCACAGAAGAAAAAAAGGTTTACTTGTTGCTTTCAAATGTCTATCAAGATCATTACATTTTTTTCTTTCATTTACACACGTAGCAGACAAGAGGTAAGGGAAAGGGAGTCTTTATATCCCAGAAATGTTTTATCTGACCCAGTAAAACAATTTTGTTTTGATTTTTCCTTTAAAGCCAATATGTATTTATTATGGGTTTTGTATTTTTGTTATTTTCCAGATGTTATTTGTCTTTGATTTTCTGTCACCATTTACTGGCCAGAAGAGGGCTCAAAAGTGTTGGAAATTCAACAGACAACTCCTGCTGTTTTCCTTCCCTTGAACTGATTTGTATATATTAACAATTGTTTTTGTAAATTGCTTCCTGGGATCTTGGGTGTCACTTTTAGCTGTCATTTTTTTTCCCCTTTTTTATACACTTCACAGGATAGCAGTATTTACTTTTATGCAGCTCAGATTTCATGGTTCAGCAACATTTTTTCTAATGACAAATCTCCTGTCTTTTATGCCGTGAGTCAATGACACATTTGGAGTAATCTGATTAATACATTACTTTTTAAATAGTCAACAAAACCCCATATTTCATAGCTTCACTTCAACAGGAAAAAGTTTACATGCGTCAACTATTGTGACAACCTGAAGTCATATTTGAAGTATTTTAGAACATTTATCTCCATAGTCAATGCCTACTTTATTACTTCCCTTATTTTGCTTTTCTTGTCAATCTTTTTTCCCCTTCTATTACTTTTGGATCATTTATAAGAGCAGTTTCTACGTCAAATTTACTACACTGAAGTTCGAGGTTACATTATTCAAGATGACTCATATGAGGAAAAGTAGATCCAGACATAAGCAACCCTGTTGCCCTGGGCAAGTCATTTAATCTTTGTGAAACCCAGAAAAACAGATTGAAGATCTCTAAGGTTGGTTCAAAAGCTTGCTACATCACCGGAGCCCTAACCAGAATTCATTTGTCAGCCTGCAGGCAGGCTGTCACCATTGCATCAGAAGAAATTTTTATTTTTCCTTTCTCTATTAGCCAAACATTACATACTATATTCTACAATAGGCTAGTTACTGTTATCTAAAGCCCCGTAATTTCCAATAATCTTTCCTGTAGTAATTCAGAGTCTTTAACTGGGCAATATTTTGTACAAGAGTTTTCTCTGAGCTATCCCCACACAGCAACCTTGCTCACTCTGCAGTCACCAGGGGCTGGGCATATTATTCTGTGCTCTCTGGATGACTTGGCCAGGCTGGTATGGCAGCCTGCTTTTGGTCCCTAGTCATTGAGCTTCCCCTGGAAGTTAGCAGGGAGCCTTCTCCTAGAAGTTAACAGAAGTTCTTTCCAATCTGGCCAATGATTACAGTTTGGAGTAAAAAGTATATGTTTTGAATAATGAGATACCTCTTTGCCTCCAGAGGTTGGTTTTTCTTCAAAAGAGGTTCTGTACATAAAACCTCATTCATCTCACCTTACAAATCAGAGCCCCATTTCCCTTGTACAATAGAGAAGCCAACGTATAATATAATAAATACTACTTCTAATTCTATTGTCTTTTTAGATTTCACATCATTGCTTTCCTACTTTGATGTGCACACGAATTATCTGGAGATCTTGTTAAAATGCAGGTTATTTAGCCTGGGATAGGGTCCAGATTCTGTATTTGTAACAAGGTTCTAGGGAGCTGCTTGCTGTTGGTGGTCTGTAACCACTCTCAGAATAGCAAACTAACCAATAGCATGCATTGGGTATTCCTCGCCTGTTCAGGGATGAATAAGGTACTCAGTTGTTCCAGTAAGGCATGAAGTACTTGTAGTCAAATCATTTAAGAGTATTCATAAAAATCTCGCTCTTATTTTATCCCCCATTCCAAGTGAAATTGCTTACTTAGCAGTTCCAACACATGGCCCAAGGGCTGATCTCAATTCCCTTAAACCACTCCTGGAGTAGATGAAATCGCACAACCCCTGATGAGTTAACACTAAACTTATTTACTACTTAAAAAAAAAAAAATCGTTATCTGAAAGATCACACCCTAAACGAGCCTGGACAAAGGCAACACGATTATTTTGCACGTCTCTTATAACGTTCCTATGGATATTCTAAAGTTTCTTCGCTGCTAATTGCATAATCTCCTTAATTTATCCATAAGAACGCCAGTGCTATCCTATCAATCCACCTGTGTTTTGAGTGCCCATTATACTGAAGTCACTGGGAGAGGTCAACGATGCAACGAAAAGCAGAAAATACTGTTCTTTTCCTTCAACACAGGTTCATGCTGAATGCTTACAATGTACCAAATATTTTTCTTGACTCTTTTTGTAATTTGATTCTTTGAATTTTTACAAACCCTCTAAAGCAGTTATTATTATTATTTTAATGTTATAGGAACTGGGGACAAGTTGCTTGCTGAAGCTCACACAACTAGCAAATGGTGGATCAGAACTTCAACTCAGAAAGTCAAGCTTAGGGCAGGGCACAGTGGCTCACGCCTGTAATCCCAACACTTTGGGAGGCCAAGGCGGGTGGATCACTTGAGGTCAGGAGTTCAAGACCAGACTGGCCAATATGGTGAAACCCCATCTTTACAAAAAAATACAAAAAAAAAAAAAAAATTAGCCAGGTGTTGTGACACATGCCTGTAGTCCCAGCTACTCAGGAGTCTGAGGCACGAGAATTGCTTGAACCTGGGAGGTGGAGGTTGTAGTGAGTCAATATCATGCCACTGCATTCCAGCCTGGGTGACAGGGTGAGACTCTGTCTCAAAAAAAAAAAAAAAAAAAAGACAAGCTTGGATGCATGGATTTTCAAACAGTATATTCTACTGTGTGTGTATCTCATGAGCACAAATCTAAATCTACCTAAAGCTTGCTAAGAATTTTGACAAGGGGAGCTGAGGGTTAGAGAACTGCTTGCCCTGTAAGCAAAGATATTGCCCTTTCCCCTCTAGGGCAGGAAGGAGAGTGTGGGACTTACTGGGCAACCAGGTTTGGTCCAAGCCCAGGTGTCTGTGCTTCCAGGTTGTATGACCTTGGGCTGGCTCTTTCATCTCTTTGAGACTTAGTTTCTGCTATGGATGGAATGTTTGTGTTCCCAAAATGTGTGAGTTGAAACCCTAATTCCAATGTGATGGAATTTGGAGGTAGAGCCTTTGAGAGGTAACTAGGTTATGAGGGTGAACCAAATACATTGTGTTCTCACTTATAAATGGGAGCTAAATGGTGAGAACTCATGGACACAAAGAAGGGAGCAACAGACACTGGGGCCAACTTGAGGCTGGAGGGTGGGAACAGGGAGAGGAGCAGAAAAAGTAACTATAGGGTACTGGGCTTTGTGCCTGGGTAATGAAATAATCTATACAACAAACCCCTGAGACATGCGTTTATCTCTATAACAAACCTTCACATGTACCCCTGAACCTAAAATAAAAGTTAAAACAAACAAACAAAAAACAGCCAGGCACAGTGGCTCATGCCTGTAATACTAGCACTTTGGGAGGCTGAGGCAGGTGGACACTTGAGGTCAGGAGTTAGAGACCAACTTGACCAATATGATGAAACCTCTGTCTCTACTAAAAATACAAAAATTAGCCTGGCATGGTGGTGCATGCCTGTAATCCCAACTACTCAGGAGGCTGAGGCAGAAGAATCACTTGAACCTGAGAGGCGGAGGCTGCATTGAGCTGAGATCAAGCCACTGTACTCCAACCTGGGTGAGAGCGAGACTCCATCTCAAGAAAACAAAACAAAATAAAACAAAACAACATACACACACATGCACACACACACACGAACAAGCAACCAATAACAAAAAAGAATGGTGCCAATGTCTTTAATTAATTAATTTATTTATTTATTTATTTTTGAGATGGAGTTTCACTCTTGTTGCCCAGGCTGGAGTGCAGTGGCTCGATCTTGGCTCATTGCAACAGGAAGGCTCTCTGCCTTCCTGGTTCAAGCTATTCTCCTTCCTCAGCCTCCCGAGTAACTGGGACTACAGGTGTGACCACCACTCCTGGCTAATTTTTTTGTATTTTTAGTAGAGATGGGGTTTCACCATGTTGATCAGGCTGGTCTTGAACTCCTGACCTCAGGTGATCCACCTGCCTCAGCCTCCCAAAGTGCTGGGATTACAGGTGTGAGCCACTGCGACTGGCCTAGGGCTAATGCCTTTAGAAGACGCCAGGCAGCTAGCTCCTGTCTCTGCTCTTTGCCATGGAGGATTCTAGAAGTCTGCAGTAGGCATTCTGGAAGAGGGCCCTCAGCAGAATCCGCCCATGCTGTTAGGCTGATCTGATCTGATCTGGAACTTCAGCCTCCAGAGCTGTGAGAAATAAATTTCTGTTGTTTGTAAACTACCGAATCCATGGTACTTTGTTATAGCAGCCCAAACGAACTAAGATAGTTTCCCTTCTGCAAAAGGACATGAAAACAATAGTACCACTCACATATAGGTGTTATTATAGGCAAATAAAAGAATGCAGCTACAGGACAAACCCTCTAAAGCATTAACTGACAAAGAATAAAACAGTGGTTAGCAAGAATAGGAGTGGGGAGAAGGAAGTGGGGAGATGTTGGTGAAAAAAGGATACGAAGTGGCAGACATGTAGGATGAAACAGTCTGGGGCTCTAACGTACAACCTAAGGACTAGAGTTAATCACATTTTGTTGTATTAGGATTTTTTGTTAAATAAGTAGGTTTTGGTTGCTCTCGTCACCCCCAAAAAGTAACTATGCGAGAAGATAGGTGATATGATTTGGATCGTGTCCTCACCCAGATCTCATGTCTAATTGTAATTCCCAATGTGAAGTGGGGCCTGGTGGGAAGTGATTGGATCGTGGGGATGGTTTCTCATGAATGGTTCAATGCCATCCCCTTGGTTCTGTTCTTGTGATATAGATCTGGTTGTTTAAAAGTGTGTGGTGCCTCCCTCCTCACTCTTGTTCCTGCTTCTGCCATGTAAGACTTGCCATGATTGTAAGTTTCCTGAGGCCTCCTCAGAAGCTTAGCAGATGCCAGCATTAGGCTTCCTGTACAGCCTGCAGAACTATGAGCCAATTAAACCTCTTTTCGTTATAAATTACCCAGTCTCAGATATTTCTTTATAGCAATGCGAGAACTGACTAGTACAATAGGTTAACTTGCTTCGCCACAGTAACTATTTGACTGTCTATATGTATCCCATTGCATCATGTTGTAAACCTCAAATATACACAATAAAATTTATTTATATAACAAATAAACAAAAACCAAAATGGTGATTGCTAGTTAACAGCAAAGAGGGCTACAATTCAGATGTCAGTGTGGATATGAACAGGAGGAGGCAAAGACCTTGTGCAGGGACAATCCACACACAGCTTGGTGGTTGGAGGTAGACAGCAAAGAGAAGGAAGAGGGGAAACTTCTGGGGTGAAAACCTCATGACCAGGGAGAAGGGAGCCATTGATTCAGGCACGGATGTCAGAAAGAAGGATAAGTTATGATAGAAGACACAATTCATTCTATTTAGCATTTACTATGTGCTATTTACTATTTACTCTCTGCTAGATGCTTTATAGCCACTGCCTTACTCAGTCCTCAACACTAGAAGTGAGCACTATTTATTATTATTATTACTCCCCCCCCATTTTACATATGGGAAAAGTAAAACTTAAAGAGGGTAAATATTCTGCCCAAGGTGACCCAGCCATTGGGTCTGAACCCACTAATCTGAATCAAAGTCATGTTCTTTTATTTTTTGTATAAATTTAAAGGGTACAAGTGCAGTTTGGTTACATGGACACCTTGCGTAGTAGTCAAAGTCATGTTCTTAAGCACTATGCTGACCACAGGTGGGTGATAAAGCAGAAACAAGTATGGAGCCAAAGCTGGTTTCTCTCTCCTCTACATCACAACCATTTCCTCCCTGTATGTTTGGATTCCACCTTGCATTAGGGTGATGTGTTATTTCCTCTTCTAGGTTATGAAGTCTCTAAAGGCAGACTTTGAAACCCTTGAGTTCTCAGTGCCCTAGACTCAGGAGGCAATCTCCTATCTAGGGAAGTTAGGGAAGGAAGGAAGGAAGGAAGGCAGGAAGGCAGGCAGGCAGGCATAAATAACTGGGAAGAGTCATCAGGACAAGACAGAAAGATTTTGATGACATTTGTACAGAGAAAATATTTCACCGATTCATAAAAAGAAAATTAACAATAAGGTGCAAATAGTATTAAAATCGTGTAAGGAAAAAAGCCATTCAAACCGGGAGGTTTTCTGTGGACTATGAGCCATCTCTTATTATTTTCCCAGGTTCTTTAACTTTTCACAATTATATGAAATCTCTCTGTGCTTGTCATTGAATCCTTTGAAGATCAAGTATACGGAAAACACCCACCATTTGTCAAGGTACCTCTTATTGTAACCATTCTTTTTCTTTCCCTTTTGTCTTTTACATCTGCTTTGCCCTCCCATCCAGGAAAGTTAAATCAATTTTTCTTCTGTGCTATTTGAACCTGTAGATGGATATTGGCAGCATCCCCCTTCATTCATTTATATCAGCCCTCTTCCAAATCAGATTTATAGTTGATGAAAAATTTGAATCCATTTTTAGTTCAGTCATGATCACTTGGCAACAAAAGAGAGATCATGGCACAGAACGGGAAATTAGGCTTCTTGTTCACACAGTTCTTCAGAGAATTCTTTAGATGCTTTAGCGCCATCTCTGTTTAAACATCCTCTTATGTCTAACACCAGGGGATGGGAAGTAAACCAAGAGAGAAGGTCGTATTCCAGGAGCATTCCTTGATGGGAATGTGACTTGCAGCCTGGCTTGCCTGCTTGCCTGGGGTTGGCCAATCATCTTGGCTAGATCTGGATCAAGCTTCCACCTTGAGTCATAGCAGAGCGGCCTTGTCTTCTAGAGAAAAGACCCTGATCCAGAGAATACAAAATAAATGTGATCTTTCGTAGCACCCAGGCCATTTACTGGAAACTGTCCTTACCTGCGAGACAGCAGAGGGCCCTAGAAGAGCCTGCCTTTCCAAGACACTTCCTCAGAAGCCTGATACAGGGCCATTATCCGCTGACAGGGGACTACCCATAAATCCTACACTGACCACTCTTTTGGACCAGAGGATGAGTGCTGTGCCTTTAAAAGTTTACAATACTAACTTATATAAGCCCCCGGAGGGGATGAAGATTCTCCTTTCATTCTTCATTCCACATTCAATACATGAATATTTTCTATCACCGGAGCAGAGGCCAATGAGAATCAGGACCCTGTCTGTACTGTTCATCTGTAGTTTCCAGCACTTACCACAGGACTGTCAGCTGCAGGTCCTCAAGGAATACTGTGAAATCAGTGAATGTGAAACAAACAAAGGAATGAGAATGCACTGAGCATCTAGTGTATGCCATCTAGTACCTACCTCTTGTGACTGATGTGAAGGACACTGCAAACCTATTTTTGCCCCCTGTGGATGCCAGAATCTGACTCTAATAGAGCAAGTTTGGTCCATGCACATCAGATACCCACTTGTGAGCACACCCAAGGGGTTCTTTAAGTAGGGGTTGATGACAAAGATGGAAAACCATGATGAAGATGGAGAATTACTGAGCCCATGCCCCTAATGTGAATAAAGTTCATTTCCTTAAACATAGTCATATCTGAGAAACTACGAAGGGTAGACAATGCATCTTGTACTGGTTTTCAGTTCTCCCGCTTTTTTTAACCTAAAAAGCTGGTATTCAATTCAACCAGTTTTTTGTGGTGAAGGCCTCTGTATGGCTTCCATCTGTAGTCTTTCTTGAGGTCCACATTTCTTTTGTCTTTCAAGTCCTTCTTCTTGGTCTACAGTCCTTAGTTCACTCACAGAAAATCAGGGGGATACCTTACTGGGGCGCTGGATGATGAGAAGGGTTTGTAAGCCCCTTTATAGAGAGGTAGAGGGGAATCACTGCCTGCTTAGAGTTCACCTGAACATGCATTCCCCATTTGTTGATGCCATGACATTTCCTGGGCATCACCATTAAACATCTCTCAGATGAGAGCCCCTGACACATTGCTATTGAAGCCTTCTATGCCCAGTAGCCCCTGCCTCCGCTTTCACATACTTTATTTAATCCTGCAAACACCCTGAGGCCAACGATCATTATTGCATTTTTTAGAATTTGCTAAAGGCAGACTTTCCCTAATGCACCCCTTAAAACATTAGTCACCCAGATATTTCCTTTGAAAAAAATCTTCCACCATCTAACAAGTTTGAAAAAAAATGCACAAATCTCCATGTTGAATATTCCCAGCACATATTAATACCATGGAAAAGAAACATCTAACTTTATTTGCCCATACTTTGATCCCTCTGTTTCTACATAACACCTTTGGAAATGCTGGTCTAGATCACAGAACAACCAAGAGAGAGGGGAGTAATGTGAACCCATGGCCTTTTTGACTTTCACAGTCTACCACAGTAGACTTTCTTCTATGAGACCATTTATATTCATAAGTGTATTATAATATACACAAGTTCATCACATTATACATAAGTTTGCCACACAGTATACAACAGCTACCTTCTATTCTTTTTACTAGTTCAATAATGTACATTAAGTTTACCTGATTATATAGATGGAATACTGAAGGGAGAAAATAGGACCCTAAGAAGAAATTATATGGGACCATTTTGGGAGAATAGAGACAGACACACAACCTAGAGGGATTACGTCCAAGCTAAGCACCTCAGTAGTGACTTAAAATGAATAGTGGCATGTTGAGGAAGCAGCCCACATTCCAGGATTTAGGTGTCACCGTTAATCATACCCATCACATTGACATGACACTCTATAGTTTGCAAAGCACCTGTCAATGTACCATAAAATTTGATTCTCATAGCCAACATGGCTGGCAGGTTCATATGAATGAGCGAAAAGTCCAGGAAAGGACTTGCCCAATGCCCATATAGCTTGTATTATAATTGGGAGTTAAACCCTGGTCTGGTTATTTTAAATCCGGGATTTTTTCCGGGGCAAGGTTGTTATGATGATGAAGGATGAAGCTAAAAATGGGCAAGGAAGAACATTTGGGGACAAATTAAGATGCGAGAAAAAGCTAAATCTCATCTATTTCACAATTTCACCTTAAACTGGAAATACATTGCAAGCCCATTGAGGGAGTCCTAGGCAAAGAGCTAGCATTCTGTTCAGACACCCAAAGCACTTGAGCTTTTCTCCTGAGAGGGGTGGAGGCTTGGCTGGTGAGGCATTTGGGAATGTTAAGAATTAAATGAGTTTGGGCCGAGTGTGGTGGCTCACGCCTGTAATCCCAGCACTTTGGGAGGCTGAGGCAGGTGGATCACTTGTGGTCAGGAGTTTGAGACCAGCCTGGCCAACATGGGGAAACCCCATCTCTACTAAAATACAAAAATTAGCCAGGCGTGGTGGCATGTGTCTGTAATCCCAACTAGTTGGAAGGCTGAGGGAGGAGAATTGTTTGAACGTGGGAGGCGGAGGTTGCAGTGAGCAGAGATTGTGCCACTGCACTCCAGCCTGGGTGACAGAGCAACATTTCTTCTATAAAATAATAATAATAATAATAATAATAAGTAAATAAAAAGAATTAAATGAGTTTGAAGCAAGAATTTTCAAGGGTTGGGATCTCTTCCCACGGACCTGGCACTGGAGCTGAGGAGAAACCAGAGAGGTTGGTGAGTCCAGACAGGGTCAGGCTTACCTGGCAGCAGTTGCTGCTCGGAAGAGGAATTGGAGCTAATCCTGAGCTGAGAGGAAGACAGTAGCTTGGCAAGCGGTAACATTAAAAATTGGTAAGTAGAAGGAGCAGAACTACTTCAAAAGCATGAGAAGCCAGCGCTCAGCATCCCAGAAAAGGAAACTTCAAGGAGGTCCTAATTAAATCATGATGATTGAGTCATAACTTCATTCCATGGTAAAATACAATGCATTTCCTTTCTCTCATACATTATTGTCTTAGAATTTCTTTTGTGTGCCATTTCCTAAAACACTAAGCCTTGTGGTAAAGATGAAAGAGTGTCTGGTCCCATTGACAGTTTTGTGAAATGCAGCACAATCACTGACTTCACTCTGAAGAGAAGAGTAGTGATGGCTACCTTTCTAGGCTCCTGTCTCCTACATGCCATCCAAACATCAGAATACATTTTTTTTTCCCTAGAAAATGAGGGTTGAGTTTCTAAACTCCTGGCTTCTGAAGTAGAGAGAAATTTTGCCTTTATCCACTCTATCCAGGTTTCTGCCTTCAGCTCTGCAGAGCACGGAGGCAGCTGCTCCCTGGTCTCTTTTGGGATTTTCACATCTCCTGGCAACTTGCTTCCAAGACCAGCAAATACAGAGAATTTTCTGACCTTCCTCTACTGGCCTGTGATGCAAGTTATGATCTCACCCACCTGAGCATGGAGCACGTCTACTCACACCTCCACCTTACCTAAAATACTTTCAGTGTTTCCCTATCACCTAAAGGATAAGATCAGCATTTTTAGCACTACATCGAAGGCCTTCATGATGGACCCGCATGGCTAGTCTCAACTATCAAATCTCCACTCCCCAATTCATACCTTATACCTTGAACTCACTGAGCTCTTTGCCTTAACCAAACAAGTCAGCCTCATTCTGTCCCCCTTCCAAGATTTGCCCCAACCTGGAATGCTGTCCTGAGTTTGTTATGGGGCCACCTCCTCAGACTTTAAGATACAGCTGTGTCATTCATTTAAGTGTCATTTCGGAAGTTTTTGCTTTATCTCATGCATCCCACAACCCAATTTGCATTAGATGAATGCCAGAGTTCATGCTGTCATCACATCAACTCTTGTAAGCATCTTCTGACCTGTGCCCCTACTCAACATGTATTACCCAGTCATTTACAGAGTGCCTGCTAGACATTGAATCTTCAAGGGTGAGCAAAATGAACATCCAGATTATAGTCTAATGGAGAAACTCAACAAATCATTACATCTAAGAAAAGCATTGGCTATGTTCATTACTGTCAGGGAAAACAAAAGGATTCCATGAGTGTATAAATGTGTAGGCTGTGGAAGGATTCTTTGAAGAGGTGGTAACTGGGCTGAAATGTAAAGTGTAAATAGAAGTAAAGTGAAGAGGGGAGTGGGAAATATCCCAAATAGAATGGGAAGTCCCATCTTTATTTATCTCCAAGCCCTGACATGAAACGTGCTGATTGGGACATTGAAGGCATGACTGAATGAGGGATTTAATAAATAAATGACACCAAGGTACTGGTTTTCTGAGAACTGCTTCATGCCTCTATGTGACTGGCCAAACAAACTCTGAAATTCGCTGAATCTACCTGGTGATTCTGATGTTGCACCTTCTCTTCCCACTACTCTAGGAGAAGGAAAGCTGTGTAGGTCAATCCCAAATGACTACCTGCTACCCCAAAGGATGGACAATAGGAAGCCGGTACGAATACAGCCTCTTAGAAGTAGAGACCAAAAGTCTGAGGCCAAATTATCTGAAATATAATGGCAAGGCCGGGAAGGAGCAGAGGAAGCGAAGATGAAAGAGAGTAGGAATCATAAGAAGGTAGTTCTGGCCATGGAAAAAGCAGCACTTGAATTCTTCTTGGTTAGAAGCCAGGCATAATTATCAAAGGCAAATCCTATTCTAGAAATAGTGGGAGGAAACCTGAACCCCTGGACTCTGCATAAGTAAAAGTTTGTTTGTTTTCTCAGCCCAAAGTGTGTTTGTTCTGAAGGCGATTTGTCCCTGTGAGATCCCTGGGGGCTGAGGAAGGAGTTTTCATGGAGAATGGGTCTCAGTCCCGGAGTCAAGCTGGGACCAGTTTTATAAGAAGAGCCTCCTCCAAGGGAAACTTCAGAAATGTTTGCTTATTTTATTGATAATAAAAAATGGTATTATTGTTATCCTGATCTCATCAAGTCATTTCTCTTTCATTTTTCTTACTTACTGTGCAGGAAGCTTTGTAATTAGTTTTCTTTTTCTCTTAAACCTCTAAAGCAATGCCAGGAAGAGATACATAACCATTCCTCTTAGGAGAGAGGGTTGCCTTCCAATCTGGAAGGCAAAGTATGAAGGAGCTGGTTGCTATCGAGTTCTACTCAAAGCCAATGTCAGTGTAATTGTAGGCTGCTGCCCTGTATTATTGAAGGGAGCTGTTCACCCAAAAATCTTTCAAATTGCTCTTTCATGCTGTTCTGGACTTGGTGGCAAAACTGAAACCACCATATCTGAATTTCTAAAAGGATCCTCAATGCCTCCCTGAAACAGGAGTATGTACCCCTCATTGGCTTATGCTCTCTGACTAGAACTCAGCCACCCAAAACTTCAACTTTTTTGTGTGTGTATGATGGAGTCTTGCTCTGTTGCCCAGGTTGGAGTGCAATGGCACCATCTCAACTCACTGCAACCTTTGTCTCTCAGGTTCACCCTCTCCAGTAGCTGGGATTACAGGCATGCGCCACTACGCCTGGCTAATGTTTGTATTTTTATTAGAGATGGGGTTTTACCATGTTGCCCAGGCTGGTCTTGAACTCCTGACCTCAAGTGATCCACCCCCCCTTGGCATCCCAAATGGCTGGGATTACAGGCGTGAGCCACCACACCTGGTCAAAACCACCAACTTTATAAGGAGGTTTTTAAAAAAGTGATCTCCTCTCTGAAAATGGTAGGAATAAAGAAAACAAAATAAAACTGAGAACCAGAAAGTAAAAGTCTGATGAGCGGATGGGAGCCATAGTATAAGTTTCGTTAATGGAATTTTATACACATAACTTGAAGGAACACATTTCCAGAATATGACAGAAGCTATTTGATTTAAAAAAAAAAAAAAAAAAAGAAGAAGAAGAAGTACAAATTTTAAAGCCAGGCAGACCTTGGTCAAGTCCCATCCCTTCCACAAATCAACTATGGGAACTTGAGCAAATTTTGGTAAGAGGCTGCTCCTTAGTCCTCATTTTATATGAACCATAGCTTAAAAGACTGCCAAGATAATTAGAAATCAGAAAATAGGCTCTCAAAGTTAAGTCTGACTTATTATTATTATTATTATTATTATTATTATTATTAATTACACTTTAAGTTCTAGGGTACATGTGCACAGCATGCAGGTTTGATACATAGGTATACATGTGCCATGTTGGTTTGCTACACCCATTAACTCATCATTTACATTAGGTATTTCTCCTAATGCTATCCCTTCCCCAGCCTCCCACCCACCAACAGGCCCCGGTGTGTGATGTTCCCTGCCCTGTGTCCAAATGATCTCATTGTTCAATTCCCACCTATGAGTGAGAACATGCAGTGTTTGGTTTTCTGTCCTTGTGATAGTTTGCTGAGAATGGTGGTTTCCAGCTTCATCCATGTCCCTGCAAAGAATACGAACTCATCCTTTTTTATGACTGCATAGCATTCCATGGTGTATATGTGCCACATTTTCTTAATCCATTCTATCATTGATGGACATTTGGGTTGCTTCCAAGTTGTTGCTATTATGAATAGTGCCACAATAAACATACATGTGCATGTGTCTTTATAGCAGCATGATTTATAATCCTTTGGGTATATATCCAGTAATGGGATTGCTGGGTCAAATGGTATTTCTAGTTCTTATTTAGTCTTATTTCTAACACAAATCCTGCAGATTTCCTTCTCTGAATTTCCGAAGTAGAAGAAGAAAGAAGTTCTCCCAGGTGGTGGTGAGAAAGGACCTCTGATCAGCTGATGTTAAAGAAAAAGCTGACACTGACACTGAAATAGTACATCTTTCTGGAGTCCATTAGCCGAAAAGAGGAGAAAAACAGTCCTACCTTCCTCATTAGGTCCTAAAGGGAATAGAAAAATTAGGCAAAATAAGAGTGGCTCAATATGACAACCCACCAAAAGTTTTCCATCTACCCAGAATGTTGTAGTTAAGAAGGCAGAAAGTTAGAAAACTTTTGGAAATATTTTCATCCGTGATTTTAAAGGATTTATTTATTCAATATCCATGAAATCTTTACTTACCTGTCATATTCTAGACACTCTTCTAGGTACTTGAAATACATCAATGAACAGACAAGAGTCTCTGTCCTCGTGGAGCTGAAGTTTTTGTAGAGATAGGCACCCAGTGAATACAGCAATGAAATAACGATGTTAGAAGGTGTCAAGTGTGATGAAAGATGGGGGGCAGGGGAAGGGAGGGCAGGGGAAGTGGGAGGGGAGAGGAGCAGTTTGTGGTTTTAAGTAAACCAGTCCAGGAAGTATCAAAAAAGTCTGATACTCAGAAGAAAAACCCAAAAGGAGGATGGTCCTGGGAAAGCTAAGAAATCACAATTCATTTTCTGTGACTTAATTTCTAAATTGAAATTCAACTTTATATCTCACTGCCCAGGTCCACTTAAATTCTTTTGAGAATGAGCCCAGATGTGTCCCCCACAGTGCCTAGGATGTCAACAAACATTCGCCTTCTCAAGCTATTTTGATGGATGAATGAATGAATGATGACTATGAAACACTCTCCTCAGAGAAATAATGGCTCAATTCACTCTATTACATTGAGAACCCATCTCCCAAGAAGTGGGTCATTTTTCCCCCAGAACAAGCACATCTCTTGCTCCCTGTTTCTCTCCCTGGTGAATTTGTCATTCACTGTTTCCAAGACAGATGATATGTTTGGGCCAGTATGACACCTTTCACTATAGAACTCTACTCTTACACAGCCTCACACCAAGCTGCCTCATTGTTGAGTTTCCTTATAGTTCCTTTTCATTCCAACAAAGACCAGAGGTCCAGGACAGACTGTTGTGGTCAGGGTGACAGGGTCCCTGGCAATAGGTGGGAAGAAGGCACCACAGTCCAAACTCCCAAGACACATTCCTCAGAAGGAGGCTTCAAGAAAGGCAGGCATATAACAGTTTTTTTTTTTGTTGTTGTTGTTGTTGTTTTTTGAGACAGAGTCTCGCTCTGTTGCCCAGGCTGGAGTGCAGTGGCGCAATCTCGGCTCACTGCAAGTTCCGCCTCCCGGGTTCATGCCATTCTTCCACCTCAGCCTCCCCAGCAGCTGGGACTACAGGCACACACTGCCACGCCCGGCTAATTTTTTGTGTTTTTAATAGAGACGGGGTTTCACTGTGTTAGCCAGGATGGTCTCGATCTCCTGACCTTGTGATCCGCCCAGAAAGGCAGGCATATAACAGTTTTACGAACTAGCAGATATTAGTTTCAAGAAGAAAATGAGGAGAGTGAGGTTAAGGTTATTAGATAAGCCCCTGAGTTGCTGTGGGAATCTCTGTAGTTTTAATATTGATTCATTTTACTGCAAGCTGCAGTAATAACTTGAATAGTTTCACATATCTAACAAGATATGCGAACCTGGCCCCTAGCCAGGCAACAACCAAGATACTAGATTCTCAAATGCAGAATGCTTTTTATTACATACATTTAACTTACAACAGTGCTTCTCTTATATTAGACTTTTCACTTTCCTATGCCATTCCACACATCTGCAAAATCTCAAAAGTTAAGAGTCAGTATCATAAATAAGTACTGGAACAAGGGCCATACTTAAGAAGATGTGTCCAAACCAAAAACCAAAACTCCAGTAAGTGAGTTTTACAAAAGTGTTCACTGTCTCATGAGGTTGGACCTGAATCAGTTCTCAAAATATCTGAATTATATCTACTGTTTAATTCTTTTGCGTGGAGGTTCTTTTGAGTCAAACATATTTATCTGTTTCCTCTTAATACTTAACTCAGGGTCCCAAGCAAGGCACTGGACAGGGCAGGATTTGATGGAAATGTGCTGAGCTGTGCTTAAGCTGACAAAGAGGAACAGTTAGCAGGGTGGCCTGGTGAAAATCAACCCGGATCATAGGGAAGATAAACACCAAGAGCAGTCGTTCAGGTTTAATTTTTGAGGTGTCGTGGCACTGAAGGGCTATGTGTCTGATGACCAGATGAAGGGATCAACCCAGCTGCTTCACTGGGGAGAACAAGAAAAACACATTATTTGCATTAGGCTTGGCTTTGACATTGAACAACAAACAGACATCAAAACCTTCTTTAATGGCAAGTCTTTCTCAATGCTTCTCCACAGAGGTCTTTTCAGTCATGCCTTCTGCTCAGACATCTGGGACCGTGTCAGACCACCTTCATCAGCAGTGGCAAACTTCTGGTTCATGGGTAGGACACAGGATACAGGGACATTTTGCCGGGCCTGCACTGAGTTTTTTAAAAAACATTTAAGATAGTTTCCAGTATTTAAAAACTGAGAGGTTTCATGCAAAAATCCTGATACCCAACTTGTCTTGACGAATCACAAGATCTGGCAATACTGACAAGAAGGGTTAGATTTGGGCAGCCATTGTCCATTTCAGCTAGACAAGAATGCATCAACTCACACAAACCTCTGCCTGGTTTTATGCATAGGTGTTACCTGCTTCATATGTGAAAGCATTTAAATTGTTGACAAACTGCTCTGAACATTTTGACAACCGGTTCAAAGCAGGGAATTACAGCCATCGTTTATTGAGTGCCATCATATGGGCACACAGCGTTCTGAGCTCTCTCCGTGTACAAACTCATCCCTCCAACAACTCCATAAACTCTGCAAACTACAAAAGGGAAACTGAAGCAAGAGAAATTCAGCAATTTACCGGAGGTCATGCAAGTAGGAAGTGCTAGAGATACGAGGAGAGCCAAAGAGCCTTGACTGCAGATCCCGATGCCTAATTTCTAATCTACCCTGCCTTTAAGATTAGCTTAACTTTGTGATTCCTCTTAAGGTTGATTACCTGGTCAGTTCTAGCCTCGCAAGTATTCCTCATCATATGTACCTTG
Source organism: Theropithecus gelada (assembly GCF_003255815.1). Lineage (NCBI taxonomy): Eukaryota > Metazoa > Chordata > Mammalia > Primates > Cercopithecidae > Theropithecus > Theropithecus gelada. Next base: position 100,835,133 of record NC_037680.1, on the reverse strand, counting down.
CACATACAGGTAGATACCTGATATAAGCCATGATATGTATGTATATATCCTGATGATCAGATTAAATATTCATCTGCTCAACATCTGAGGGGCCTAAAGAAACAAGAAAATTAGCTACAGGCATTGGTAGCCGTTGGGTAGAAATGAGCCGTAGCTTGTTCCACGAGGAGGTGGCTGTGAAGGGTGTGGAGAGGAGATGGATGATGTGGCTGTCAGGAAGACCGCGAGCTCCTGAACCTCACTGGCTTTTTGGACTTGAGCTGTGCTCTGATCCAAACCACACACTGGGCTCAAGCTTTCCTGATTGATCTCAGAGTCTTCTTTCTCTGCTCAGGTTCCTCGTGACTATTTCAGGCCAGTAACTCCCAGACCATCCTCCACAGCCACAGCTTCATCCAACCTTGGATTTCCCCCAAACGGCCTTCCCTGGGGTTCATCGCATCTTTCCTGCTTCCTCTGAGATATCTTTTCTCTTCTCTGAATGCTCTTTCATTAATAAGACCTGAGGGCTGAAATCATCCTTTTTCTTTCTAACAAAATAAACTACTTAGATGTTATTTGTTTTATTTCATTTCGGAATATTCCCACTTTGAGGGTATTTTGTTGTTGTTGTCTGAGGCTTTTTGTTATTGTTTGTATAATGAAGCCCAGGCTGAAGACACTGTGGCGTCCCCAAGGCACTGCCTCTCTGCCCTGGAATTTTCCTTCAGCCTCAGCCAGCCACGCCCTCTGCTTCCTGTGGGCCCTGGCCTGAGAGCCCCTGCAGCTGGAGGGCTGCTTGCCTCACATAACCACCTCCTTGCTGAGGCTCCAGGCTGGGCCTTTCTGGGAACCATAAATACCCAAATTCCCATGCTCCTCCACAGACACTCTCAGAATCCCGGTCTCCTTGGAAAGTATTTCCTATCCTTATTTTCCAGGACTTCATAATTTAAATGGATTACGTTTCAGGGGAGGTTCAATTGATATCTTCAGAAATCAAAACCTTCTGGGGGAAAATTTACAAAATGAGGACTCCTATAACACCACATTTGCCTCACCTTTCCCTTAATTTTTATTTTTTCTTTGAGTACAAGGTACTGTCACTGTTATGGACTGAATATCTGTGTCTCCTCCAAAACTCATGTGTTGAAGTCTTACCTCAATATGATGATATGGTTTGGCTGTGTTCCCACCCAAATCTTACCTTGAATTATAGCTCCCATAATTCCCATATGTTGTGGGAGGGACATAGGTGGAGATAACTGAATCATGGAGGCAGTTCCCCCCATACTAATCTCATGGTAGTGAGTGAGTCTCCCGAGATCTGATGATTTTATAAGGGGTTTCCCCTTTCACTTGGCTCTCATTCTGTCTTGTCTGCTGCCATGTAAGACGTGCCTCTTGCCTTCTGCCATGATCATGAAACCTCCCCAGCCATGTGGAACTGTGAGTCCATTAAACCTCTTTTTCTTTATAAGTTACCCTGTCTTGGGTATGTCTTTATCAGCTGTGTGAAAACAGATAAATACACAGGAGGTGAGGCCTTTGGGAGGTAGTTAGGTCTTTAGGGTAGAGCCCCCATGATGGTACTAGTGCCCCTATAAGAAGAAAAAGAGACACCAGAGTCTCCTCTCAGCCGTGTGAGGGTACAGCAAGAGCAAGAAGGCAGCCATCTGCCACCCAAAGAGAGAGCTCTCACAAGGAACTAAATCTTCCAGACCCTTGATCTTAGACCTACCAGCCTGTAAACTGTGAGTTTAAGCTATGGTTTAAGCTGCCTGGTCTATGGCATTTTGTTATAGCAGCCTAAGCTGACTAAGTTACCAACCCCAAAAACCCTTAGAGGTTAGGAAATCCTTTGAACTTCAATATGCTAGAATTGAGCTCCACAAAAGCAAAGATCTTTGTTTTGTTCACTGATATATCTCAAATGTTTAGCATTTCATAGGCACTCAATAAAAACTCAATAACAACTTTCTGAAAAGAAGGTCTCATTATTTAAGAACCATTATATATATTATATATTATATATAAAATATATATTATTTATTTTATATAATATATAAAGAAGAGAAAGGGGAGATCATAAATACTCAAGATTTCTTTCAACATTTCAATATATATATAATAATATGTATTATATGATATATATTTTATATATATTATATATATATTTAGAGATGGGGGTCTCTCTGTGTTGTCTAAGCTGGAGTGCAGTGTCTGTTCACAGGCACAGTCATAGCTCACTGCAGCCTTGAACTGGGCTCAAGCAATTACCTCAGCCTCCCAAATAGCTGGAACTACAGGTACACACCACCACGCCTGCTAAGAACCAATATTATAGACTAGTAAATATATGAGAAACTCATTGATATAGCTCAATCACTATAAACATGTAAATGATCTTATCTATACCAACTTCCTTGGCAAGAAATAAAATTTTCCCTTCAACCTGAGTCACATTGTGAATTTAGATTATTTTTAAGATCTATTCTACTCCTCATTTTACTAAATTTCAAGAAACAAAGAAAGAAAAACACGGGAATGCAAAAATTCAGAGTGCTCATTTTGATCCTGAACATTAAGTTCTTTTTATTAAAAAAATACTTCTATATAACAAAAGTTACCTGAATTTTCAGGATAAAAAAACTTTGTCAATGCTTAGGGCAAATTACATGTAATAAAATAGTATATGTTTTGCTTAATATCCCTAATTCCAAGTCATTCCTGAAAGTTTTTTGGTAATAAAGTCCTTTTCTTTCCTCTGGTAAAACCAAGGTTTAAGCAAAAGGCTATGTTGACAGTGTCTGGTAGATGATAGATATTCAATAAATGTTTGTTGAAGGAATGAATTTAGTTAGTTTGTTATAGGGCTAACAGCATCATATTTTGAGAACCAAATTTGACTACATTTGGTAACATTGGCACACAAATGCCATGAGCTACAATCTATCCCCAGAACATGTTATTGCTCCATGTTTCCAAAGGAGAACTAAAAAGTTCAGCCTAGTTGGCCTTGTTTTGCAGAAAATGGGGTTGTGAGAGGTCCTCAATCTCAGAGAGAGAGGGGAGATTGTGGGCAAGATGGAATAGACTAGACAGTTCCCTAGGTTTCCTGAGAGCACCAATTGGGGGTGGTATTGAATAGAGTTGACAAGCTTATTTGGCCTGAAGAGGGACATTGATATCAGTGGCAGAACCTAGGAATCTGCATTTTAAAACATGCACCCTGAGATAGATGTTTCGTAAATATGGTCAGAACTCTCCACCTTCCCTATATCCTTGCCACTTGCAATGTGTCATCCCAGCTCCTCTCCTGAAGCTGTGAAGTCTGTTTCCCCACCCTTGAATCTAGGCTGGTCTTGCAACTTGCTCTGACCAACAGAGTGTGGTAGAAGTAACACTGGGCTGGTGCTGCACTAGAACTCAGGAGGGCTTGCTTGCCTCTATTCATGCTCTTGTTTGCTGCCACTATGTAAGCAGGCACAATCTAGTCTGCTGAATTATTCGAGACATGTGGCCCCTGTCACCCCAGTCAATATCCAGTCAGCTATCAGATATATGAGTGAGACCATCCAACTGTGCCTGAGAAATGACTGCAGACACACAGCAAGCCCAACCAAGATCAACCAGGCTGAGCTGACTGGCAACTACTCAGCTGGCAGAAGTGCAGTCAGCCTACAGATTTGTAGGCAATAACAGATGGTCATGTTGAGCAACTGAGTTTTGAGGCTAACCAATGCACACCTTAAATGATTTCTGCAATCAGGCAACCTTAGGAAGCATTAGCATAGATGATATCTGCAGCTTTCTTGGAATAAAGAGATACATTTGAATGCCAAGCTCTATAAATCCCCAGTATTTAGCTATTCTGCCTCATTAATGAAGACAAGTAAAACTAAAATTAAGAAAATTGTAACTAAATTTTAACAGCTTAAAAAAATCCACCAAAAGCCATCCAAAAGTCACCAAGAATTATGATCTTCTAGGGAGGCACAGGGCTAGGTTATGAAAATAATCACAAGCCCTCAGGAGTGTGGCCTATGATTACCATGAACTCTTTAAAATACTCCATTTAGGTTTCTCCTCCTCACAAATTGAATTGATATATGAAGCAAACAATGGTTCTTAATTTTGTTTTTCCTAGACTAGCAGGTGATGGTACAGTAATGATTTTCAAGTAGCATAATTTGAGGAGTCTGGAAATAAATGCTGAATTCTTCATTTTCTAGCTATGGGCACATTTTACACTCCTTCTAGTCTTTTGTCCAATAATAACACTGTATTTTAGTTGATGTTTCCAGATTAATGGATTGATGACTAGACAGGAAATCCTGTGCCAGTCCACAGGGCAAGTTGCCTTAGTTATTTATTAATCACCTAAAAGTGAACTTCATTAACTCACAGCAGCAAATTAGAGAGGAAATCTTAGTTATATTGATAATTTTTAATTTGCCCCTAGGTCAGCTAGAATGCATAAGGGAAAATGTTATAGGAACAGTATGTCTAGAAAGAATACCAGAAGTCAGGTTGCTTCAGCAATCTCCTTCTTTGGAGACTGATGAATGAGCTACAATAATGATCCTTATGTTCTGACAACAATGAAAAAGAACTACTTTTTCAATTAGCACATTGATTAGAGGTTTCATAAGTACATTTATTCTCCTTTTATCAGCTAATAGGTTTTCTTATTGGGAAAACAATTCTGGCATGGTTTTACCTATTATAATGTTTTACTCAGACCCATGACATTTTGAAATAATAAAAAGAAAATAGCACAATAAAAATGATTCAAAAAGTAACCTTATTTTGAACAAATTTGCTTGACCACTAAAAATATCACATTATGTCTTGTTTAGAATAAAATAGATTTAGAGGGAAAAGAGTCTATATTCTTTGATAAACCTACTTTATGAACTAAGTGATGAGATGAAATAACCGTATCTCAAACGGGAGAAGACTGAGGGAATAAAAGAAACCTCTGTAGTGTGTAGCTTTTGTGCTTTGTTAAGGCTTTTTGCATGAATATAATAATTTTCTTTATTTCATCTAAGAAGTAGACTGGGCATGTTTTCTTACACTCATGTTATAGATGGAGAAATTGAAGTTTTGTGATATGAACTTGCTGACTACACAGGCTATACATGCCAAAATTCATCATAAAGCACCTTATTTAAAATAAGTGAGTATCTTCCAGTTCAAGGTACCACATTAGACAGACTCATCTATCTCCTCTCTTGCTTCTATCTCCATTACATTTATTTCAAGGGATTAATAATAATAATAATGTATAAACTCACAACAAAGAAGAGAAAGGGGAGATCATAAATACTCAAGATTTCATTCAACATTTCAATGGATTTTTAGAAAAATGGAAATCATATGCAGGAGTTGCGAATGATCCAAGTGGATAAAACAATGGTCAAGAATAGGTAGAGAGAGGTGAGAGTTATGGTTTGGGTGTGATCTGCCCCAAGAAAACGCATGTTGAAATTTGACTCCCAATGTAGCAGTGTTGGGAGGTGTGGCCTAGTGGGAGATGTCTGGGTCATGGGACAGGATCTACCACGAATAGGTTAATGCCATCTTGTGGGAGTGAGTTCTTACTATGATGGGACTGGATTATTTACCTAGAAAGCAGACAGTCCCTTCTCCTGTTTGTTCTCTTTATACATGTCCTCTTCCTTCCATGTTTCTGCTGTGAGTTGAAGCATCACAAGATCCTCACCAGATGGGCTGCCCAACCTTGGACTTTGAAGCCACCAGGTTCACTAGCCAAATAAACCTCTTTTCTTTATAAATTACTCAGTCTCAGGTACTCTGGGATAGCAACATTGAACTAAGATGGTGAGCATCTGTGAAAGGAAATGATCTGCCCTAAAGAACCACAGGAAAGCTTGAATTTGAAGATTCTAGGTACAACAGAGGGTCGGGGTGAGTCATGGGAATAAATATGGAACAAGGGCATAACTGCAGTCCATAGACTAACAGATCAAGCTAATCTTCACCCAGAAGCAGATGCCCAACTGACAGGTGTTTGCTCTTCAAACAAGGAGAGTTGTTTTCTTAAAAACTGAAAGATAGATTCGAAAGAATTAAGTCTCTGATTGCAGGAGGTCGTATCCCCTAAAAATGATCTTCGCATTCTCATATTAGGGTTTCCAAAATATCAAGATGGATCACCACTCTTTTATTAGTCAATACAAGCTTCATCCTTCTCTTCATAGAGTTGCTTTTCCTAAAAACCCTCCCTGGAAATTTGACGTCTTAACTACACACATTTATTTCTTTAAAATTTTAAGTTGTTTTTATACACTTGGAAATTAAAACTAAAGTAACCTTCTTACTAAATTTTCTACCATCTTGGAGGCCATTTTCTACTCATGTTTATAACGTTATATTAATTACAAACTATAACATTAACAATTTTTTCTGACTTAAAAATATCGTAAAGTAACTTTTTGAGGATGTGCATTACTTACCAGATTGATCTTCACAGTGCTAAATATTATAGCGAAACAAAAAGTGAAAAAAACAGGCAATCTGGGAATGATTAAATAAATCCCTTGCACAAAATGAAATGCTATGCAGCTAGCCAAATTTTGGTATAAAATTTATTATTTAAAAATGTTTATCATATGTTATTCAGTGAAAAGAATGTTAGAAAATATGACAAAAGGCACTATTACAGTTTTTATTTGTTATACTTAAATATCTAGATATGCATTTAAGAAGTCTGAAAACATATTCAACAAAATTGTAACAGCAACTGGCGCTGGGTGGCAGGATTATGGGTAGTTTGTGTTTTCTTTTTTTCTTTTTTACACACATTAAAATTCTATATAAACATGTAATATTTAAATAATTTTATAATTTTTTTCTTGAAGCAATCTTACAATTCTTTTTTGCTTTTTCTTTTTTTATTCTTGTCTCTTCTATAGACAAGAACAAGAAAAAATATATATATATATATTATATATCTGTATATCTAACTACCTATCTATCTAGAGCTATATGGATGGCAGATCTATATAGTGATAGATAGATAGATAGATAGATAGATAGATAGATAGATAGACCTAGAAAAATCTCTTCTGGACATTGGCCTAGGCAAAGAATTCATGACTAAAACCCTAAAGGCAAATTGTACCCAATATGTAGTTTTTTTATCCCTCACCCACCTCCCACCATCCCTCCATCTGAGTCTCCAATGTCCATTAACCACTCTGTATGTCTTTGTGTACCCATAGCTTAGCTCTAATTTATAAGTGAGAACATACAGTATTTGGTTTTCCAGTCCTGAGTTACTTGACTTAAAATAATGGCCTTCAGCTCTATCCAAGTTTCTGCAAAAGGCATTATTTTTATTTTATGGCTGAGTAGCTGTATTAGTCCGTTCTTATACTGCTGATAAAGGCATACCCACGACTGGGTAATTTACAAAAGAAAAAGGTTTAATGGACTTACAGTTCCACATGACTGAAGAAGCCTTACAATCGTGGTGAAAGGCAAGGAGGAGCAAGTAACATCTTACATGGATAGCAGTAGGCAAAGAGAGAGCTTGTGCAGGGAAACTCTCCCTTAGATCTCGTGAGACTCATTCACTATCACAAGAACAGTACAGGAAAGACCTGCCCCCATGATTCAATTACCTCCCACTGGGTCCCTCCCACAACACATGGGAATTCAAGATGAGATTTGGGTGGGGACACAGCCAAACTATATCAGTAGTATTCCATAGTGTGTGTTACACATATATATACACACACACTTTTTTTTATCCACTCATTGGTTGATGGACACTTACATTGGTTACATATCTTTGCAATTGTGAATTGTGCCATGATAAACATTCACATCCAAGTGTCTTTTTGATACAATGACTTCTTTTCCTTTGGGTAATTACCCAGTAGTGAGATTGCTGGATTGAATGGTAGATCTACTTTTAGATGGAATGGTAGATCTACTTTCAGTTATTTGAGAAATCGCCATACTGTTTTCCATAGAAGCTGTATTGATTTACATTCTCACCAGAGGTATATAAGCATTCTCTTTTCCCCACATTCATGTCAACATCTTTTTTTCTTTTTTCTTTTTTACTTTTTAATGACAGTCATTCTGGCTGGGGTAAGCTGGTAATTCATTGTGGTTTTAATTTGCATTTCCCTGCTGATTAGTGCTGTTGAGCATTTTTTTCATGTTTGTTGGCCATTTTATATCTTCTTTGGAAAAGTGTTCATTCAATGTCATTTGCCCACTGTTTGATGGAATTACTTGTTTTGTCTTGCTGATTTGCTTCAGTTCCTTGCAGATTCTAGATACTAGTTCTTTCTTGGATGCATAGTTTGCAAATATTTTCTCCCACTCTGTGCATTGTCTGTTCATGCTGATGGTTATTTCTTTTGCTATCCAGAAGTTTTTTGTTTGATTAAGTCCCATGGATTTATTTTTGTTTTAGTTGCATTTGCTTTTGGGTTCTTAGTCATGAATTCTTTACCTAGGCCAATGTTCAGAAGAGATTTTCCTAGATTTTCCTCTATAATTTTTATGATTTCAGGTCTTAGATTTAAGTCTTTAATCTATCTTGAGTTAATTTGTGAATATGGTGAGAGACAGGGATCCAGTTTCATTCTTCTCCATGTGGTTATCCAGTTTTCCCAGAATCATTTATTGAAAAAGGTGTCCTTTTCCCAATTTATGTTTTCATATACTTTGTGAAAGATAATTTGTTCTAAATATTTGGCTTCATTTCTGGATTTTCTGTTCTGTTCCATTTGTCTGTATATCTATTTTTATACCAGTACCATGCTGTTTGGGTAACTACAGTTAGTATATTGTAGTAGAGTTTGAAGTTGGGTTATCGTGATGTCTCCAGATTTGTTCTTTTTGCTTAGAATTGCTTTTTTGATTCCATATGATTTTTAGAATTGTTATTTCTAATTCTGTGAAAAATGATGTTGGTATTTTGATAGAAATTGCATTGAATTTGTAGATTGCTTTGATCATTTTCACAATGCTGATTCTTCCAATCCATGAGCATGGAGTGTATTTTCATTTGTTTGTGTCATCTATGATTTATTTCAGCTGTGTTTTATAGTTCTCCTTGTAGATATTTTTCACCTCCTCAGTTGAGTATATCCCTAGGGTTTTCTTTTTGTTTTTGTTTTCGCAGCTATTGTGAAAGGGATTGAGTTCTTGATTTTATTTTCAGCTTGGCTGTTGTTGGTAGATAGCAGTGCTCTTAATTTGTATATGTTGCTTTTGCAACCTGATTCCTTACTAAATTTATTTATCAAATCTAGGAGTCTTTTGGAGGAGTGTTTAGGGTTTTCTAGTTATATGATCATATCATGAGCAAACAGAAATAGTTTGACTTCATCTTTTCCAATTTGGATGCCCTTTATTTCTTTCTCTTTCCTAATTGCTCTGACTAGGACTTCAAGTACTATAATAAACAGAAGTGATGAAAGTGGGCATCATTGTCTTGTTCTAGTTCATAGGGGGAATGCTTTCAACTTTTCCCCATTCAGTATAATGTTGGCTGTGGGCTGCTTATATATGGCTTTTATTATTTTGAAGTATGTTCTTTCTATGCCTAGTTTGTTGAGAGTTTTTAATCATAAAGGGATGCTGGATTGTACTGAGTTTTTTTCCTGTTTCTATTGAGGTGATCATATGGTTTTTGTTTTTAATTCTGTTTATGTAATGAGTCACATTTATTGACTTGTGTATGTTGAACCATCCCTGCCTCCCCAGAATAAAACCCATTTGATCATAAATTATCTTTTTGATGTACTGTTGGATTCAGTTTGCTAGATTTTGTTGGGGATTTTCTGTCCTTATGTTCATCACAGATACTGGTCTATGGTTTTCTTTTTTTGTGATATCCTTTCCTGGATTTGATATCAGGGTGATACTGGCTTCACAGAATGAGTTAAGGAGAATTCCCTCTTTCTCAATCTTTTGGAAAGTTTCAGTAGGATTGGTACAAATTCCTCTTTGAATGTCTGATAGAATTTGGTTGTGAATCCATCTGACCCTGGGATTTTTGTTGTTGTTGTTGGCAATTTTAAAATTACTGATTCAATTTCATTGCTTGTTATTGGTCTGCTAAACATTTCTATTTCTTCCTGATTCAGGATAGGAGGATTGTATGTTTCCAGGAATTTATCCATTTCATCTAGATTTTCTAGACTGTGTGAAAGAAGTGTTCATACTAGTCTTGAATGATCTTTTCTACTTCCATGGTGTTGGTTGTAATGTCTCCATTTTCATTTCTAATTGAGCTTATTTGAATCTTGTCTCTTCATGGTTAATCTAGCTGATAATGATCTATCAATTTTGTTTACCTTTTTAAAGAATCAATTTTCGTTTCATTGATCTTTTGTGTTTTTTGTTTTAAATGTTTTAGTTCTGCTGTGATCTTTGTAATTCATTTTACCCCTGCTAACTTACGGTTTGGTTTATTCTTGTTTCTCTAGTTCCTTGAGGTGTGACATTAGATTGGCAATTTGTGGTCTTTCAGAATTTTTGATGTAGACATTTAGCACTATAAACTTTTTTCTTATCACTGCTTTTGTTGTATCTCAGAGGTTTAGATACTTGTGTCACTGTTATCATACATTTTGAGGAATTTTTAACCCATTATTAACCCCAAAATTATTCAGGATCAGATTATTTAACTTCCATATATTGGTATAGTTTTGAGTGTTCCTTTTGAAGTTGATTTCTAGTTTTATTCCACGGTGGTCTGAGAAGATACTTGATATAGTTTGATTTTTAAACATTTATTGAGACTTGCTTTATGATCTAATGTATGGTCTATCTTGGAGAATGTTACATGTGCTGATTAGAATAACATATATTCTGCAGTTCTTCACTAAAACGTTCTGTAAAATATCTGTTAGCTCTATTTGTTCTAAAATGCGGTTTAAGTCCAGTATTTCTTAATTGATTTTCTGTCTTGATTATCTGTTTAGTGCTGTCAGTGAAGCGTTGCAGTTCCCCACTATTATTATGTTGTTATCTATCTCTTTTCTTAGTTCTGGTAGGAATTGTTAAATGAATCTGAGAGCTCCAGAGTTAGGTGCATATATATTTAGGATTGTAATAACTTATTGTTGATCTGATTGATCCATTTATGATTATATAATGACCTTCTTTGTCTGTTTTACTGCTGTTGCTTTAAAGTCTGTTTTATCTAAGAATACCTACTCTTGCTCACTTTTGGTTTCCATTTGTGTGGAACATCTTTTTCCACCCCTTGACCTTGAGTCTATAAGAATCCTTCTGTATTACGTGTGTCTCTTGAAGACAGCACATATTTGGCTTGTGATATTTTTATCCATTCTCTCAATCTGTATCTTTTAAGTGAAGCATTTAGACCATTGACATTCAACATTAATATTGAGATGTAAGGTACTGTTTCAGTCATCATGTTGATTGGTACATAGATACTTTGTTTTCTTCTTTGTGTTATTGTTTTATAGGCCCTGTGAGTTTTATGCTTTCAAGAGGTTTTATTCTGGTGCATATTACCCATTTGTTTCAAGATTTAGAACTCCTTTTAGCACTTTGTTTAGGACTGGTTTGGTAGTGACAAATTCCCTTGTCATATGCTTGTCTGAAAAAGACTATTTCCTCTTCATTTATGAAACTGAGTTTCACTGGACATAAAAATCTTGGCTGACAGTTATTTTGCTTAATAAGGCGAAAAATAGGGTCTGGTATTAGTCCATTCTTACACTATTATAAAAACATATCTAAGACTGGGTAATTTATGAAGAAAAGAGGTATAATTTACTCACAGTTCTGCAGGCTGCACAGGAAGTATGGCTGCGGTGGCCTTAGGAAACATACAATCATGGCAGAAGGTGCAGGGGAAATAGGCACAGTCTTCATATGGCCAGAGCAGGAAAGAGAAAGAGCAAAGCGGGAAGTGCTACACACTTTCAAACAACCAGATCTCATGAGAGCCCACTCACTAATATGTGAACAGCAGGGGGGAAAACTGCCCCCATGATCCAATCACCTCCCACCAGCTCCTTCTCCCAACATTGGGAAATAAAATTCACCATGAGATTTGGGTAGTATATTAGTCTGTTCTCATTCTGCTATGAAGAAATACCTGAGACTGGGTAATTTATAAAGGGAAGAGGTTTAATTGATTCACAGTTCCGCATGGCTGGGGAGGTCTCAGGAAGGCACCTCTTCACAGGGCAGCAGGAGAGAGAATGAGAGAAGTGCAGAGTGAAGGGGGAGAGGCTCCTCACAAAACTATCATATCTCATGAGAACTCACTCAATGTCATGAGAACAGCATCAGGGAATTGCCCCCATGATTCAATCACCTCCCACAAGGTCCCTCCCCCAATACATAAAGATTACAATTTAGATTACAATTCAAGATGAGATTTCGGTGGGGACACAGCCAGGCCATATCATTCCACACCTGGCCCCTCTCAAGTCTCATGTTCTCACATTTCAAAACACAATCATGCCTTTCCAACAGTCGCCCAACATCTTAACTCATTCCAGTATTAACCTAAAAGTCCAAGTTTGAAGTCTCATCTGAGACAAGGCAAGTCCCTTCCATCTATGAGCCAGTAAAATTAAAAGCAAGTTAGTTACTTCCTAGATACAATGGAGGTACAGGCATTGGGTAAATACTCCCATTCCAAATGGGAGAAATTGGTTAAAACAAAGGGGCTATAAGGCCCACACAAGTCCAAAATCCAATAGGACAGTCATTAAACCTTAAAGTTCCAGAATGGTCTCCTTTGACTCCATGTCTCACATCCAGGTCACAATGATGCAAGAGGTGGATTCCCATGGCCTTGGGTAGCTCTGCCCCTGTGGTTTTGCAGGGTACAGCTCCCCTCCCAGCTGCTTTCATGTCTGGCGTTGAGTGTCTGTGGTTTTTCCAGGCTCAGGGTATAAGCTGTTGGTAGAGCTATCATTCTGGGGTCTGGAGGATGGTGGCCCTCTTCTCACAGCTCCATTAGGCAGTGCTTCAGTGGGGACTCTGTGTGGGGGCTCCAACCCCACATTTCCTTTCTGCAGTGTTCTAGCAGATGTTCTCCATGTGAACTCTGTCCCTGCAGCTAACTTCTGCCTAGACATTCAGATGTTACCATACATCCTCTGAAATCTAAGCAGAGGTTCCCAAATCTCAATTCTTGACTTTTGTGCACCCACAGGCTCAACACTACGTGGAAGCCACCAAGGCTTGGGGCTTGCACCCTCTGGAGCAATTGTACTTTAGCCCCTTTCAGCCAGGATGGGAGTTGAAGAGGTTGGGATGCAGGCCATCATGTCCTGAGGCTGCAGAGAGCAGGGGGCCCTGCTCCTGGCCCATGAAACTGTTTTTCCCTCCTAGACTTCCAGGCCTGTCATGGGAGAGGCTGCTGTGAAAGTCTCTGACATGCCCTGGAGACATTTTCCCCATCGTCTTGGTGATTAATATTTGGCTTCTTGTTACTTACGCAAATTTCTGCAGCCAGCTTGAATTTCTCCCTAGAAAATGGGATTTTCTTTTCTATTGCATTGTCAGGCTACAAAGTATGTAGGCTTTTATGTTCTGCTTCCTCTTGAGCACTTTGTTGCTTAGAAATTTCTTCCACCAGATTAGCAGTGGAATCATCTCTCTCAAGTTCAAAGTTCCACAGATCTCTAGGGCATGGGCAAAATGCTGCCAGTCTCTTTGCTAAAGCATAACAAGAGTCACCTTTGCTCCAGTTCCCAGGAAGTTCCTCATCTCCATCTGAGACCACCTCAGCCTGGACTTCATTGTCCCTATCACTATCAGCGTTTTGTTGAATGGTCAAAGCCATTGAACAAGTATCTAGGAAGTTCCAAATTTTCCCTCATCTTCCTACCTTCTTTTGACTTCCAAATTGTGCCCAGTTCCAAAGTTGCTTCCACATTTTCAGGTATCTTTATAGTAATTCCCCACTTCTCTGGTAGCAATTTTCTGTTTTAGTCCTTTCTCACACTGCTATAAAGACATACCTGAGACTGAGTAATTTATGAAGAAAAGAGGTTTAATTGACTCACAGTTCTGCAGGCTGCACATGAAGCATGGCTGCGGAGGCCTTAGGAAACTTAAAACCATGGCAGAAGGTGAAGGAGAAGCAGGCACAGTCTTCACATGGCCAGAGCAGGAGAGAGAGAGAGCAAAGAGGGAAGTGCTACACACTTTCAAACAACCAGATCTCATGAGAACTCACTCACCATCATGAGAATAGCAAGGGGGAAATCTGCCCCCATGATCCAATCACCTCCCACCAGCTTTCTCCCCCAACATTAGGAATTATAATTCAAGGTGAGATTTAGGTGGGGCCAAACCATATCAGATGCCAATCTCGTCTGGCTTTTAAGGCTTCTGCTGAGAAGTCTGCTGTTAGTCCAATAGATTTTCCTTTACAGGTTATGTGATGCTTTTGTCTCACTGCTCTTAGAATTCTTTACTTCACATTGGCTTTAGATAGCCTGACAATTAAATGCCTTGGTGATGTTCTTTTTGAACTGAATTGACCAGGAGTTCTTTGAGCTTCTTGTTTTTGGATCCCTAAATCTCTAGCAAAGCCAGAAAAGTTTTCCTCAAGTATTCACTCAAGTAAGTTTTCTAAACTTTTTGATTTCTCTTCTCCCTAAGGAACACCAATGATTCTTAGGTTTGGTCACTTTATATAATCCCATGTTTATTGGAGACTTTTTTCATTCATTTTAATACTTTTTTCTTTATTTTTGTCTGATTGTGTTAATTTGAAAAGCTTCAAGCTCTGAAATTCTTTCTTCTACTTGGCCTAGCCTATTGTTAAAACTCTCCACTGCATTTTGTAATTCATTAAATGTGTCTTTCATTGCCAGAAGTTCTGATTTTTTAAAATATCTATCTCTTTAGAAATTTTTTTCATTCATATCCTAAATTATTTTGTCAGTTTATTTATTTGGATTTTTACCTTTCTTTTGTATCTCCTTGAGTAAATTAATAATCAACTTTTGAATTCTTTATCTGGTATTTCAGATTTCATTTGTGTTTGGATCCACTGCTAGAGAACTAGTGTGATCTTTTAGGGATGTTTTGTCATATTGCTAGAATTATTTTTCTGGTTTCTTGCCTTTTAGGTAGACTGCTTCTTCTAATGATTTTTGAATTTATTTTTTATTCAACTGTCATTTAAAATTTCTTTTCCCACCTTGTGGAGGTAACTTTAATGTCTATAGTTTACTGTAACATAATTTGGCTCTGCATGCTTTTAGGGTTGAAGACTCTGTATGAATTCTTTGGTTATAGAGAGTCTCTATAATGCTGGTTTTCTCAGATGCTGGTTATGGTAGCAACGTGCTCTGTGTGTGAGCAGGTTCACTGTCTCCTGTGGAGTTGGAATGGCAAAGGTCTCTTGAAAGCTAGCTTATCTCATTCCCCAATGGTGTGTACTTTTTAAATTTATTAATTTTATTCCCTCATATTTTACTTACTGGTTTGAACAGTTCAGGTTTCAGACCAGTAGGTGTCCATGGGTTAAAACCAGCTGTGGCTAAAGCAGACGGGTGAATGCAATACCAATGGTGGGCAGGAGTCCCAGCCTTGACAGAAGTGGCTGGAGGAGCTCTCAATGAAATGCATTGAAATGTTTTCATGGGGAAGGGAGGGAACCCTCTCAGCTCCCCTTCCAGGGCAGCAGAAAAGCGATCCACCTCCCAGTCCCACTCCTGACTCAGTGTTCTGGCTGTTCAGATCAGACAGGCACCCGTTTTCATCTGCAGGAATGCTGATGTTCCATGTAGAGAGGGATAGTGACTCTACCCCTCATGCAAGCCTTAACCTGGAGGGCACTTCTTCTGTGCGGATGCAGTCACCCTGAAGTGTTCCAGAAATGCTGTTTACAGATGCATCCATGCCAAGCTCCAGTGGGAGAAGCCCCAGTTGTGTCTTCAGAGGTGGGCAAGGAGGAGAAGTCCCCTTTTCTGAGATCCTTCACAAGCACCAGAGCTTCCTGACTGTTGGGGTAGAGCCACAGACTTTCCCCACTGAGCCCAGCACGTCACCCATGCCTCTGCTGAAAGAAATACCACAAGTGAAAAGTTCTGGAACTCAAGGCCGGCCATCTGGATTCTGTTGTGGAGTAGGAGTCCCTGAGGGCCAGACCACTATGAATGCTGCTGCCCCTCTGGGTCTAGCCACCCAGTGGGACTTCCACACTCCAGGCTGGTGGTGGGGAATGTCTCCAAGGGACACAGTGGATGTGACCTGCCTCAAGTCTCCCAGCAGCACAACGGGTACCAGCACCAGCTCTGATGGGGGTAGCAGGGGAGTGACATCGACTCTGTGAGATTCCTTGGCTACAAACAGCCTTAGTGTGCTGGTTTTCTCAAGTGCCAATTATAGTAGTAGTGAAATGGTCACAAGAACAGGCTCAAGACCTCCTGATTAGCCAGGGTGGTGATTAGCCAGTAGGCAATGGTGATAGCTGAGGCCATGCACAAGTTTTCTCCTTCCTGGGTACCATGTTATTTTGCCACAGATGCTGTAATGGATTGTGTCAGCTGGCTTCCGCCAGGAGGTGGTGCTTGTAAAACTGCCAGCTGCAGTGGTAGCAGTGGGATTTGCACTTGCCTTATGTTTGTTACCCAGGGGAGGGATTCTCATGTCTCAGGCAATGGGCAGAGCCATGGAACTCCCAAAAGTTTCTGTCCTTTGTGTTAAGCTACTACAGCAGATGGAGGGGCAAAGCCAGGTGGGGGCTGGGTCAGGCAAGTCTGCACTCTGGCTCTCCACCTGTGGATGCAAGCAGCGGCCCCAGTGGGTATCTGAGGGCAATTCTCTGGCCTCTGGGGTAATGTTCCAAGGAGGAGCACAGCTGCCTCTGCGCACAGAGAGTTCCGCCTAGGGAGTAGGGAGTAACAGGTAGCAATACGCCCCACCAGCTCCTACTCACTTGGCAAGGCAGGTTTCACACCGCCAATTCCAGACTGTCTGTGCTTCAGACTCAAAGCTGTCCCAGGCCATAAGCCTTCCCCACCAAGACAGCATGGCTTTCAGGCCCTGCCTCTCCCACTCTGCCCATGAAGAAGGGGCACCCAGCTCCTGCACCCGTGATTACAATACACTTTCTATTCGTCCCTCTGTTCTGGCCAAGGGGGTCCATCCTCACTCAAGATTATACCGTAAATCTCAGTTGGAAGCTTCTCTCAACCTGTGACTGCCACCTAAGTTAACTGGCAGACTTCCACAGTGTCCCCTGTGATGTAGGATCAGGAGTTGGAGAGTGCACGCACAGCACATTTCAAAGCTATTCCTTCTCATATACTCCTGCTGCTCATTCAATCAGCTCCAGCACTGGGTAGGGTCAAAGCTGTCCCCCATGGCCTAGATTGCCACATTCCCCAGTGGGGGTGTACCTCCCAGAGGCAGCTTCTCCCTTTCTCACACTCTGGGGACTTTCTCTCTCTCACACTCTGGAGTTTTCTGTGTGGCTCAGAGTTTAGGCAGCAGCGCGCCACTTTGTCCAAAGGATCTGTGGTTTCTTTCAGTTTTCCTGTTAGGTTCCTGCATTGCTTCTTGGAAAAAAGGTCCCAGGGTGAATATCTGCACACCATTTTGTCTTTCCAAGTGGGAGAGGCATGTTAACAATGCCTCCAATCTGCTATTTTGCCATGTTTTTCTTTTCTTTTTGTGTGTGTGTGTGTGTACTTTCACTTAAGGTTATAAGTTAGTAAAAGTTTTCTTTTACAGTAAACACTTGGTAAAAATATTTTGTCTAATGTATTGAGTCTCTTCTTTCTGAAGACTGTATACTATTATATTACATACTATATCATAATGTATCTGAGCATTTCTCTATTGTTGGATGTTTTTGAAATTATAAATGATGCTGAAATAAAAAATCCTTATTCAAATCTGTCTGATTTCTGAGTTCTCAGAGTATATTTTCCTAGATGTGGAATTACTAGACCTAGGAAAATAAATTTTATTAAGGCTCATGGTATATGTTGTCATATTTTGCCTTTATAAATCTTTCTCCATCTCTGATATTTTTCATAATTTTATTTTTTAGATTTAACTCTAATATTTTCCCCATAGCTGTAAGGCGAGGTTATAATTTCAATTTTACCCCCAGATATTTAGCCAATTTTTCCAATAGTGCTGTTGAAAGCCATTCCTATTCTGTTAGACACAATATTTACATATGCACATGCACAGTTGATTATAGGACTACTTGTTCTTTTCTGGTTATTTCTGTACACAACCTTTGAGTGTTAAAAAATGACACCGTTTTGATGACCAACATTTTAAAGTGAGTTTTAATATCTAGTATAATAAGTCCCTTCTTACCATTTTTCAAAATTTTCTAAGCAGTTCTTAATGTATTAATTTCCTATTGCTACATAATAAATTCCCACAAACTTAGTAGCTTAAAACAACACACGTTTATTATCTCTGTTTCTGTGGGTCAGGATTTGGTGGATGTCAGATGAGGGCCACGCTCAGTTCCTAGAGGCCACTAGTCATTCTCTGCCAATGGAACACAGCTCATCACAGCCTGCAGTCAAGTCAACAAATGCCCTCACTCTTATCTTCTTTTTTTTTTTTTTTTTTTGGAGACGGACTCTCACTCTGTCACGAGGCTGCAGTGCAGTGGCGCAATCTCAGCTCACTGCAACCTCCGACTCCCTGGTTCAAGCAATTCTCTTGCCTCAGCCTCCCAAGTAGCTGGGACTAGAGGCACAAGCCACCATACCCAGCTAATTTTTGTATTTTAGTAGAGGCAGGGTTTCACCATGTTGGCCAGGATGGTCTTGATCTCTTGACCTCATCATCTGCTCACTTCGGCCTCCCAACGTGCGGGGATTATAGGCGTGAGCCACTGTGCCTGGCCTCTTATCTTCTTTTAAAGGCTCCTCTGAGTGTGTCAGGTCCACTCAGGATCATCTTCATTTTGTTTAACTCGATGTCAACTGATTCGTGACATAAACATGTTAGTAATGACAAAGACAGGAGGCAGCCAAGGCTCCCTGCCGACCCCCCACCGTCTGAAGGCTAAAAAAACTGGACTGCTGGTCCAGGATGAAGCCTGCCCTTTTCCCAATTGATTCTTTCTAAATAATGCCCACTGCGCACTGGGAGGATGGAGTGGAGCCTCAGGAAGTTCACGTGTTTGCAGAGGAAAGGAGCCTGGACTCTCTCGTTCCTCGGTGGTGACCTGGGCATTCAATCTGTGAGATGGGGGCCTGTTAACAGGAACCCTTCTTGCCTTGCTCACACTCTTTTTTTTTCCTTTTCGCCCAATAAACTCCATTCACCCTGACCCTTCAAAGTGTCTGCATGCCTAACTTCCTGGTGGTGTGACAAGAACCCGATTTTTTTCTACAACAGTGACACCCATTGTATCCACAGGTTTTACCCACACTGAAGGGGAGATGAAGGTATTTATACCGGGGGCAGGGGCAGGAATCTTGGGCCCATCTTCAAATCCTGCCTACTATGATGATAAATTTTATGTGTCAACTTGACTGGACAGTGAGGTGCACAAATATTTGGTCACACATTTTTCTGAATGTGTCTATGACAGTGTTTCTGGATGAGCAGAAATCATGGTCCTTCAATTATTTTCCAGGCTTGAACCAGTTTGAATGGTTCAAGAACCCCTTGAATGAAGGGGAGGCTAGGTCTTTTTTGAGGAAAGACCCAAGTACACTGCTAAAAATTTATCCTGTTGATTTTTTTCCTAGCCTTCCCCAAAGGGACCTACAGCCTTTTCACCAGGGTAACTGTCCACTGGGGAAAAGGAAATAATCAGACCTTTCAGGGGCACTGGACACTGGCTCTTAACTGACACTGATTCCAGGATACCCTAAATATCACTGTGGTCCACCCGCCAGAGTAAGGGCTTACGGAGGTTAGGTAACCAATGCAGTTTTAGCTCAAGTTCATCTCACAGTGGATCCAGTGGATCCATAAACTCATCTGATGTTTATTTTCCCACTTCCAGAATGCATAATTGGCATAGATATACTCAGCAGCTAGCAGAATTCCCTGTTGGTCGCCTGACCCATGGAATGAAGGCTATCCTGGTGGGAAGGTCAAGTGGAAGCCACAAGAACTAGCTCTATCTAGGAAAATGGTAAACTGAAAGCAATACTACATTCCTCAAAGCATTGCAGAGATTAGTACCACCATCAAAAACTTGAAGGATGCAAGGGCGGTGAGTTCCACCACGTTCCCATTCAACTCACCTATTCAGCCTGTGGAGAGGACAGCTGGATTTTGGAGAATGACAGTGAATCATCCTAAGTTCAACCAGATTGTAACTCTAATTGCAGCTGCTGTGCCAGATGTGGCTTCCTTGCTTGAGCAATTTAACACATTCCCTGGTACCTTCCTATCTCAGGGGTAGATCAGCTCTCCAGCCCTATGTCATAATTTAGTTTATATGAATCTTAATCACTTTTCCCTTCCACAAGATATCACATTGGTCCATTACATTGATGACATCATGTTGATTAAACCTAGTGACCAAGAAGAAACAACTACTTTAGATTTATTGGTAAGGCATTTTTGTGTCAGAGGATTGGAAATAAATCAGACAAAAATTCAAGTCCTTTTACCTTGGTAAAATGTCTAAGGGTCCAGTGGTATAGTGCATGTCAGCATATCTTAACGAAGGTGAAGGGTAAGTTGTTGCATCTGCCCCCTCCTACATCCAAAAAGGAAGCACAGTAGTGCCTAGTAGGCCTCTTTGAATTTTGAAGGCAATATATTCCTCATATGGGTGTATTACTGTGGTCCATTTACTGCGTGCCCTAAAAATCTGCTAGTTGGAACTCAGAACAAGAGAAAGCTGGGCAACAGACCCAGACTGCTGCACAAGTTGCTCTGTCATTTAGGTCATATGATCCAGCAGATTCTGTGGTACTTGAGTGTCAACAACAGATAGGGATGCTGTTTGGAGCCTTCTGTAGGTCCCTATGGGTAGCACAGGCCTTTAGAATTTTAGAATCATCCTCTGTGGATAACCATTCCCCTTTCGAGAAATAGCTCTTGGCCTGCTACTGAGCCTTAGTAGATATTGAATGCTTAACTATGGGCCACCTAGTTATCATTTGGCCTGACTGCCCTTCATGAACTGGGTATTCCCTGACCCACCAAGCCCTAAAGTTGGGCTTGCACAGCAATACCCCATCATCAAATGGAATGGTATATATGTGATCACGAAAGAACAGACCCTGAAGGCACAAGTAAGTTACATGAAGGTGTCGACTCCACTCATGCTACACTGCCTTCTCTATCCCAGCCTGCACCTATGGCCTAATGGGGAGTTCCTTATAATCATTTGAAAAAGGAAGGAAAACAGGCCTGATTTATGGATGGTTCTGCAGGTATCACCTGAAAGTAAGTAGCTGAAGCACTGCAGCCCCTCCCTGGGACATCCCTGCAGAACAGTGGGGAAGGGAAATCTTCCCAGTGGGAAGAACTTGGAGTAGTGTGCCTGCTTGTTCACTATGCTTGCAAGGAGAAATGGCCAGATATGTGATTATATATCAATTCATGAACTGAGGCCTTTGGTTTGGCTAGATTGCCCAACAACTTAGAATGAATGTGATTGGAAAATTGGTGGCAAGGAAATTTGGGGAAGAGGTGTGTGAACAGATTTCTCCGAATTGTTTTTAAAAAGTGAAGATATTTGTGTTCCTTGTGAATGCCTACCAAAGGATGACCTCAGCAGAGGAAGGTTTCAATAATCAAGTGGAAAGGATGACCTGTTCTGTGGATACTTGTCTTCCTCTGCTCTCAGCCACTCCTGTCATCGCTCAGTGGGCTCATGAACAAAGTGGACACGGATGGAGAGATGGAGAATATGCATGGCTCCAGTATGTGGATTTTCACTCTTCAAGGCCAACCTGGCTATGGCCACTTATGAGTGCCCAATCTGCTAGCTGCAGAGGCCAACACTGAGCCCTCAATAAGGCACTATTCCCCAGGGTGATCAGCCAATCCCCTGGTGGCAAGTTGATTATATTGGGCCACTTCCATCATGGGAAGGATAGTTTCATTCTTACTGGAACAGACGTTTATTCTGATATGGATTTGCCTTTCCTGTACGCAGTGCTTCTGCCAAATCGCTGTCTGTGGACTTACAGAATGCATTGTCCACCGTCATGGTATTCCGCACAGAATTACTTCTAATCAAGGAACTCACTTCACAAGAAATAAAATGTGGCAATGGCTCATGCTCATGGAATTCACTTACAGTGGTCACGATCATCCTAAAGAAGCTGACTTGATGACATGGTAGAAAAGCCTATTGAAGACTCAGTTACAGCACCAAATAAGTGGCAATAACTTGTAGGGCTGGGGCAAAGTTCTCTAGAAGGTGGTAAATGCTCTGAATCCAGGTCCAAAATATAGTGCTGTTTCTTCCATAGCCAAGATTCACAGGTCCAGGAATCAAGGGGTGGAAATGAGAGAGGCACCACTCACTATTACCCCTAAGTGACCCACTAGCAAACTCTTTGCTTCCTATTCCCATGACTTTATGTTTTGCTGGCCTAGAGGTTTTGATTCCAGAGGGAGGAATGCTTTGACCAGGAGACAAAACAATGATTCCATTGATCTGGAAGTGAAGACTGCTGCCCACTTTGGGCTCCTCATGCCTCTGAGTCAACAGGCAAAGAAGGGAGTTACTGTGTTGGCTGGAATGATTGATCCTGGCTTTCAAGGTAAGGAAGAAGAGTACGTCTGAAATATAGGGGATCTCTTGTGGAGTGTCTTAGTTTTACCAAGCCCTGTGATTAAGGTCAATGGAAAACTACAACAACCCAATCCAGGCAGTACTAGTAATGATCCAGACCCTCCAAGAATAAAGGTTTGGGTCACTGCACCAATGAAGATCTGTGACACCCTGAGGTGCTTGCTGAAGGCAAAGGGAATAATACAACAGGTAGTGGAACCAGGCAGTTACAAATACCATCTGTGACCACATGACCAGTTACAGAAAAGAAGACTATAATTGTTATGAAAATTTCTTTCTTATTTTGTTAGGAATATGTGTGTATATCTGTGTGTTTATGCATGTGTGTGTTAAGCAGACAACTTTTTCTTCCCTCTCTTATTCCTTTATCATGTAATAGAAGACTTACTGACTTCATATCATAGTACTTAAGTACTGTGAATTCTACATTGTATTTATCCCATATTTAAGTTATTAGATATCAAGGAGAAGAGTAACTGTCACTCAAGGACTTTGCATCCTCTGATGGAAAAGTGGTTAGTGCATTTTTATTCGTACACAGGATTGTTGGATCACGTTAGATGGAATTATGATGTTGTTATTTATGTTCTTTATTTGGAGATGCGTATGAGTGCCAAGTTGGCAAGGGGTTGACTTGTGATGCTTTATTTTATGTGTCAACTTGACTGGGTCACAGGGTGCGTGGATATTTGGTTAAACATTATTCTGGGTGTGTCTGTGAGGTTGGTTTTGGATGAGATTAACATGTAAATCAATAGACTAAGTAGAGTAGATGGCCCTCCTCAACATGGGCGGGCCTCATCCTCAGCTGATGGCCTGAATAAGACACACGAGGCAGAGCAAGGGGGAGCTGCTGCCCAACTGCCTTTACGCTGGGGCATCAGTTTTTCCTGCCTCCAAACTCAAACCCAAACATCACCTCTTCCTGGGTCTCAAGCCTGCCAATGTTTGGGCTGGAACTCCCACATGGGCTCTCAATTTGCCATCTGCGGATCTTGGGACTTGCCAGGCTCCATAATCACTTGGCCAATTACTTACACTCTCTCTTTCTTTGGACAACCACAATATACACATTTACCTTTATAATTTTAAAAATAAACTTCAGAAGAGTTTTGTCAACTTCCAAAACAAAATCCCATGGAAATGTTTCTTTACTTGTAAGTTATATAAATGTCTTATTGAAGTATAACATATATAAAGAGAAGTACACAAATCACAAGTGCACACTTGAATTCTCACAAAATTAATACCTCCCCAAATTTAACATCTCCCCAAAAGAAGAATCCCTTCTGCCCTTTCCAGTGTTTATCTCCCAAGGGTACCTACCATCCTAACTAAAGCCTAGATTGGTTTTGCCTGATTTTGAACTTTATGTAAACGGAGGTGTACAGTATGTACTCTTTCATGTCTGGCTCATTTTACACCACATTATGTCTGTGAAATTCACCCATGTTGTAACATGCACTTGCTGTATAGTATTCCATTGTATGAATCCACAATTTATTTATATATCCTACTGGATTATTTTCAGTTTTCAGCTATAATGAACTGTGCTGCTATGATCATTCTTGAACATTAGCTTTGGGGAATATATTATATATAGACATATGGTATTAGATATAGATACATGGCTTGTGAATATGCAATTGGAACTTCTAGGAAGGGTGATTATAAAAATGTTTCTGGGAATAATGGGTGATAAAATATAAATTAATTTCATGGAAATTTTAATAGGAATTTGTATTAACTCTATACATAACTTTGGCAAAAACCGAAGGTTTATCATCTCTGATTCAGGAACATGACAGTTGTCACCATTTATTCAAATTCAAGGTTATGTTCAATAATCCTTCTTGCACACTCACCCAGTTTGATGTACGTTGGCCCCGAGGTGGAAAGAGGAGATGGAAAGGAAATAAGAGGAAGGAAACTCTGACATCTCTTTCTCCTGCCAGTGTTGCGCCATCTTGCCAAAACATTGTTCTGGGCCATATTTGCTCATATTCCGGTTCTGAGAGTAAATATGCGTTTGGTTTCCTTCACGTGCATGGGTATTAATTCAGTCCAGTCATTAGCTTTCACAAGACACCTTTTGCTTTCATTTTTAGTTATCTATTGCTCTTTTAACTTTATGTGCATGACCTTTAAAGTGTACACTCACTGGAGAGCTCCCTGGGGAACCATTTGGGTTGTTTTAGAGACTTCCTTTTCTGCCTCATGCACTTTGAGAAATGCCCTTCCCTCTTGAGTCATACTCCTGTTTAGAACTTTTTCTTCACATTTAAAAAACATCTGCTTCAGTAAAATCTTGTACACACGTCTTAAGACATCTAGAATTCCTTCCATGTCTAGGATTGCTATGAAATGGTCATCAAGGCATGCCAAGAATTGACCAGACATCCTGCTTTAGACAAAGCTTCTAGCTGATAGTGAAGTGCTGAGGCCTCCTGTTGCTATTGCATCATACTTCTTCATTGGAAAAGCATCTGCTAGACTGTCTGCCAATGACAGGGCCTTGGTATAAACCATGGGCATGTTTTGGGACACTGAGTTCCTTCCAGCACTTTCCAGGTGGGGATAACTCCCTAGTCACTTGGTCAGGACTGCAACTCTTATGCTGTCCTCGAACCTCTGTGCTCCTTGACCTGTGCAGCCAGAACCCCTGAGGCCCTCTACGGACCACAGGGAGTGCCTATCCTCCCCAGTAAACCAGATTATAGTCCTTACTCATCTTTTCGGCCTGTCTACTCCATTAAGCTTCTCACCTCCAGACATTTCCCGGTGAGAAACAGACAACACTCTTGGTGCTTGCTGATGACCCCAGACACTTTTTAAGCTCTTATAGTTACTCCCTTGCCACCCTCCACTCCACTCAGCTATCTGCACAGTGCAAACCTGCTCATTCTGAAGCTTAGTCAATTTTCTCTCCAGGGAGATGATGGACAGTCTCCTCTCAACTAAATCCCAAACCCTAGGAATAATTCTCTGGAAGATCCAGGGTCACATGGCTAGGCAGAATGATGGTGGAGATGGAGAAAGTAACCGCCCACCATTACATGGAGCTAGTGGTCCCTGATTTCCTATCTCTCTTTCCCTTTCCCCTTTCCTTCCCAGAAACCCCATCCCTATGCCCTGTCTGCTGAGGATAACAGGGCCATCCCTATGCCCTGTCTGCTGAGGATAACAGGGCAAGATCTGCAACCATTTAGTCAGACCCAAGGCAGGGGCCTGGCCTTGATTTTTTAAGGCTAATTTTAGAATTTAGGGGTATATAATGCCACTGTACTCCAGCCTGGGCAACAGACGGAGACTCTGTATCAAAAAGAAAAAAAAAAAAAAAAAAGAAGAAGAAGAAGAAAAGAAAGGAAATGAAATAGGGCAATGGGACTGACCGTGGAGGGGAAGGTCCAAGACAGCCCCTTTGAGGAGGAAGCATCTGAGCACCCACCAGAATGACAAAAGTCACTGAGCCCTTTGGAGATCTGGAGGAAGGGCATTTCAGGCAAAGGGAACAGCACGTGCAAAGACTCTGAGGTGGGAGTAAGCATGAAAATTTTGAGAAACAGAGAGAAAACCAATGCTCCATGCAATATGCATTTTGCCTGGGGATGGGCATGATTTCACCCCCATCCTCAAATTCCCACCTAAAGGACACCTTTCATTTATCAATGAAAGTACATTGCAGAGCCTATCCTCACACTGGAGAGAGGGACAGATGATGGTCACTGAAGCCATGAGAAAGAACTATCCACAAGCAAGTTTCACATAGCCACGTAATTCAACCTTGGACCCTTAGACATCATTAACATAAAAATCATTCTTGTCTACTTTTGTGTGATATATACACTACTGGAAACGCAACACTGGATTAATTATTCTCTGCAGATTTCCGAACATCCTTTAACAGGAAATAACAAATTAACTTCTTCATAAAGGTCCCTGGCACCCAGAAAGCAGCAGTCTACAATTCTGAGTAATAAAATCAAGAAGGCTTTATACAATCAGTTGAACCAAACAAAGACAGACATTTCTTGGTATGCATATCAGCAGCAGTACAGGAAGATAAGCTTGAGAACATGCCATTGGAACTTCTAGGAAGGGTAACTATAAAAACGTTTCTGGGAATGATGGGTGGTAAAATATAAATTAATTACATTTTTCTCATACTTGGCTAAGATTATGAAATGCCATTGATATTTCTTTAAAAAGTAAAACTTCCATTTTCAAAACATCTTTATTCTTTTAGAAGCCATTCCAACTTCTCTCCCCAGTGCAGAATTACGACAGAACTCTCCCATTCCTCTGCTGTTAGGAGAGCCTGGAGCACTGATCACTCTTGCTTCTCTTCTGGGGAATGCACTTCCACACTCAAGGCCAAAGCTGAAATAGGCACACAAGGGATGCGAAGGGACCTGGAAGGGCAGTGGAGGCTCTCCACAGCCTGTCACTGAACCCTGGAGTGGTACTTAGAGAATCAATGTCTTACAAATCTTCCCTGAACTCCTCCGCTGTTTTCTGCTTCACACCTGTGAGCTTTTTCTCTACAAGGGCTCAGAGTCTATTGACAGTGGTGGAAACTGAAGCAATGGCTAAGCTATTTTGCGGCAGTCTTCCCACACTACCAGACATGAACTGACAAAAACAGAACAA
This sequence comes from Theropithecus gelada, assembly GCF_003255815.1. Lineage (NCBI taxonomy): Eukaryota > Metazoa > Chordata > Mammalia > Primates > Cercopithecidae > Theropithecus > Theropithecus gelada. Next base: position 100,807,745 of record NC_037680.1, on the reverse strand, counting down.
AGCCAAGGCCCTTGTCTTTCCTCCTTCAGTCAAAAAACAAGTCTCAATGCATCTCAGTTCACTCAAATTGACTTCTACTCCAGTCTCTGAACTTTGTGCTCTGTATAAACAGCCAAGTGTGCCGGGCACAGTGGCTCATGCCTGTAATCCCAGCACTTTGGGAGGCTGAGGCAGGCATATCACCTGTCAGGGGTTTGAGATCAGCCTGGCCAACATGGTGAAACCCCGTTTCTACTAAAAATACGAAATTAGCCAGGTGTGGTGGCACATGCTTGTAATCCCAGCTACCCAGGAGGCTGAGGCAGGGGAATCTCTTGAACTCGGGAGGCACAGGTTGCAGTGAGCAGAGATCGTGGCGCCACTGAACTCCAGCATGGGCAACAGAGCAAGACCGTGTCTAAAAACAAAACAAAACAAAACAAAAAAGGCTGGGCACGGTGGCTCATGCCTGTGATCCCAGCACTTTGGGAGGACAAGGCGGGTGGATCACGAGGTCAGGTGTTTGAGACCAGCCTGATCAACATGGTGAATCCCCCTGTCTCTACTAAAAATACAAAGAATAGCAGGGCGTGGTGACAGATGCCTGTAATCCCAGCTACTTGGGAGGCTGAGGCAGGAGAATCGCTTGAACCCGGGAGGCGGAGGTAGCAGTGAGCCAAGATCACACTACTGTACTCCAGCCTGGGCAACAAAGCGAAACTCCGCCAAAAAGAAAAAAAATAAGCCAAGTGTTTCGAAACATGAATAATGATCAAGTTATGGTCCTGTCTGCCACAATTCTAAGACGATCCCCAACATCCTCTCCCACAACCCCAGTATACACCACTTGCATAATTCCCAGGATTGTAGATGTGATGGATCTTATTCCCAGGACTAGATTATATTATATGGCGTGGGTGACCTGAAGGTAGGGAGATTATCTAGGTGGGCCTGTCATAATACCATGAGTTCTTTAACGGTTTTCTCATTTAGAAAAAAAAACAACAAACACTGAAGCTCACTGTCAGCACTCATTTAATTTTACATAAACACACTATTTGAGGCTGAAGCAAATATGACTGATTTTCATTGTGAAAATAAAATATAAAAACTGTTCTTAGAATTTTTTTTTGAGAGTTTGTTATCTTTTTTTATTATTATCCTTTAAGTTCTAGGGTACATGTGCACAACATGCAGGTTTGTTACATATGTATACATGTGCCATGTTGGTGTGCTGCACCCATTAACTCGTCATTTACATTAGGTATATCTCCTAATCCTATCCCTCCCTCTCCCCCTCCCCACAATAGGCCCCGGTGTGTGATGTTCCCCTTCCTGTGTCTTGGAATTATTTCTAAACAGAACTAACATGAGAATCATGTGAATCATCAGAATAATCTATTTCGGAAAAATCAGATTCATCCAATGAATCTTCGGCCAGCAACTGTTCGAGAATGATGTTAACATCACTCATAGGAAAGCTATGTTTTCTAGGATTTGACATTTTCAGTGACTGAGAATTACTATATTTTGTAAGTGGAAATACCACTACTAAAAACAAAATGCTATAAATAGAATGATGCTTTTTGTTCCCAAAATTGATATACTAGAGTGATGTGAAAATAATAATGGAAGCGATATATTTTGTGACAAAGTTATCTCCAAATAAATGCTGTAGCCGCAAGTGCTACCGGCGAGTGTCCTCAAAAGCAGAGCGTTTTCACCAGTTTATTGCAGAAAAAGAAGTCAGAGATTCAGAACTGGGGGAGGACTGGATACACTCTTGCTAGCCTGAAGATGTTGAGAAGGCCATTTGGCAAAGAATGCAGGCAGCTTGTAGGAGCTGAGTGCAGCCCCTGGCTGAAAGCCCACAAGGAAATGAGACTTTAATCCTACAACTCTAAGGAACTGACTCCCACCAATAACCCGAATGAACTTGGTAGTCGATTCTTTTCCTGAAGCCCACAGACAAGAACTCAACTTGACTGACACCTTGATTTTGGCCTTTGTGACCCTGAGCAGAAAACCTAGCTACTTCGTGCCTAGACTTTTGACCTGCAGAACTGTGACCTAATAAATGGGTATTGGTTGAAGCCACTAAGTTTGTGGTAATTTATTACATAGCAATTGAAAACTAATGCACAGGTAATGGTTCTTTGGTTAACCAAAGTCAAGGTTTTGAAATAGCAATGGATGTCCTCAGCCTCAGAGTCCTACTCTCTGCTCCAGGGAGGGAAGGGACATGCCAGTGCAATCCCCAAGCCTCCAGAAAGTCATACGTGTGTACAGTCCCAGGGTGGGATCTAAGATAGCAAGCTTGGCCTCAGACCACGAATTATTAGAAAAACATTATTTAATGTTTATATTTTCCCCAGAATCTTTCTCCTTCCATTCACTGATACATGGGAAGTCACCTCTCTCCCTTCTTCTCTCTCTCTCTCTGTCTTATTATTTTCCTCACTTATGAAATATTTTCTTAGGCATAAGAATTCAGGCTGTGTTCCTTCTATGTGCACCTAATATAGGTGGATGGAATGAACAGATGATGGTGTACAAGAGAGAAGAGGAAACAAAGATCAGAGGAAAAGAGAAAGAAAAAAGAAGGAAGGGAAAGAAAATGAAAAGGAAGGAAGTAAAGAAAGAAGGAAGGAAAGAGGGAAAGCAGAATGAGAGACAGGTGTTTCAGTTATCTATGTAACAAATCACTCTACAACTTGGGAGAGTTTGAGAAACAGCCGGGAGACCAATGAGTCTGGAATGTCCTGAGCTAAGAAGAAAGTGCAAGAGGTTGGACTCAGGAGAGGCTCAAGGGTTGGAGCAGGTTGTATGACACTTTGGAGATCATTGTAAGACCCTGAGTGGGGCACTGACATGATCTGGTCTGAGTTTCAGAAGGATACCCCTGGCTTTGTGTCGAGGAGAAAGGGTAGAAGGAAGAAAACAACAGTTATTTTACTTTCTTCTGATTCTGTGTGTTGACTGGCTCAGCTGGATGGCTCTTCAACTCCATATGATATTAGCTGGGGCTACAGCCATTCAGGGATGTCACTTGGTGAAGCCACTTAGCGGTTTTACCTGGTCCAAGATGGCACACTCACATAGCTGAGGCAGTGTCAGCTGCTGTCTGGGAGCTCATGTGGACTGTCAACCACAGTCCCGTGGCTCTTCTCCATGTGGTACCTCCATGCACCTTGAGCTTCTCCCAGCATGACAGCTGGGTTTCAAAAGGCAGGAAGTGAAAATGCTTCATCTTCTTTAGACTGGGGCTCAGAAGTTCAAGAACACCATTTTCCCTGCATTCCCATGGTTGGAGCCCACCATAACAATAGCCAAGATTCCAGAGGAGGAAATAAGCTCCACCTCGTGATGTGAGAAGAGACGTATGTGTACAAGTTGTCCTAAACCATCTTTGGAGACTCGCTGCCACAGGGTGAGAAAGAGAAGTGCACACCGCCACCCCAACCTCTGCTTCTACCATTGCTCCCTGACATGAAGCCAGGGGATCCTTCTAAAACAGACCAGATCAGGTCACTCCCCCACTCAGGATTTTATAATGATCCCCAAAGTGTCACACAACCTACTCCAACCCTTGAGCCTCTCCTGAGTCCAATCTCCCGCACTCTGTCTGTCTCACTGCATTCCAGACTCACTGGTCTCTTGGCTGTTTCCCCAACTCCCCAAGCATATTCTTATCTCAGGGACTTTGCCTTTGCTCCTTTTTTTAGTGTCTGAAATGCGTTCTCTGGTTATCTACAAGTTTCATTTCCTAGTTTCTTTTAGCTCTCAGATCAAGTGTCAGGAAAGATCATCCTGACCACCCTACATAAAACAGTAACCTCCATCATCCTACTGCTATGGACTGAGTTGCATCCCCCTAAGTTCACATCTTCTTTAGATTGTTTAGATGCTCTTCACATCCATCCCCAGCCCTCCCCACCATGCCAGGACACAGAAAAAGGCAAGGAAGAGAGAAAGAGAGACCTCAGAAGGAAACAAATTGGCCAGCACCTGGATCTTGGACTTTCTAGCCCCCAGAATTGTGAGAAAATAAATTTCTATTGTTTAGCCACCCAGCCTATGGTATTTGCTATGGCAGCCCAAGCTGACTAATACATCTACCAACACCCTCTGCCTACCTAGTCTGCCTGTTTTTTTTTACAGCCATTATCACCATCTGGATGATCATACACTTATTCGTTATTTGTGCGTTGTTAGTCTCTCTACCACCCCCCAGACTACATGCTCCATGAGGAGAGACGTTGTCTCTTATAATCACCACCATCTCGTTAATACCTAAAAGAGGCTGCTCAAAGAAGCTGTTGATTAATATTTGATGAAAGATTTGAATGAATGGGAAAATAGGGATATTTTGTAGCATGAATAAAGGGAGGAGGACCATTGTTTCTTTACCAGCTGAAAGCAGAATATTTCTCCTCTTTCCTAGCAAAGACAGCAGGTGTTTTCAAAAAGTAGCACAGATGAAATGCTGCAGAGATAACCCCTATTTAAACCCTACAACAACAGAGTGGAACAGGAAATAGAAGGGTATGAGAATGGTAGATGATTCTGGAAAGTATCAGACAGCCCAGAATCTCTAATGCAGTGAGATTGCTTGATTTTCATATCTATTTTCTCACCCACAGGAACCTGTTAGTGCAGCATAGGCTAGATAGACCTATCCACGGGGAAAAGGGGGTCCAGTTCTCATTATAGATCCATGATGTGTATTTTGAATCTGCAGCAACACTAAAGGTATATCTCAGAGCATCTTTTAAGAGCTCTGAGAGTTTGTTTCCATGGCAGGCTTGCTGATGGTGCCTACTGAGACGTTGCATCATAAGTCTGTGCCAGAAGAGTTTGATGCCAGAGCATTAACCCTTTATGGGGACTATCACTAACTCTTTAACACCAAAGGATAAGTTTGCAACAACCTCTGAGAGAGGTGAATTGGGAAGCAGCTGTCATGTGCTCCTTAGGCTGAACATATCTCACTTTTTTTTTTTTTTTTTAATGAAGATGATTCTTTCTTTCTAGCCAATGGCTGAATAAAGAAGCTGATGTTGCAGTCCTGGTTTACCAACCAGGAAACTGATATTGAATAAATTGTTTAAAGTCGGGTCACAAAGGAATTAAAAGGATAATCAAGATGAAGAGTTGAGAAATTCAAGCTAATGGTCTGACTTTTAGTGTCATTTTCAACAGTTCCATAGCAAGAATATAAAAACTACCAACTAAGAGCCCACATTAAGGGACCATTTCTAGCTTCCAAACCAGAACGTCCAGCTCAGTTTCCTCTTATCAAACCATTTCTCTGCAAATGCACCATGAACTCCTAGGAGAAACCTGAGAGATACAGCAAGTGGATCCACAGAAACAAACTTGACAGGCACTCTGTATTAGTTGCTTCGGGTCGCCATAACAAATTGCCATGACTTGGTGGCTTAAGACAACAGAAATGTATTCTTTCACAGTTCTGGAGGCCAGAAGTCCAAAATCAAGGCATCAACAAGGTTGGTTTCTCCTGGAACTTCTGAGGGATAATTTGTTCTATATCTTTCTCTCAGCTCCTAGTGGCTCTGGCAGTCCTTGGTGTTCCTTGTCTTATGGACACATCACTCCAATATCTGCCTCTCTCTTCACAAGGCTTTGCTCTCTGTATCCATTTGTCTTCTCCTTTTCTATCTCTTACAAGGACATTCATCATTTGGATTTAAGTGCCCATCCAGATCCAGGATGATCTCATCTAAGCCCCATACCTTCATTACATCTGCAAAGACCCTAATTCCAAATAAGGTTACATCTTGAGGCTCTAGGGGTTAGGACTTGGGCATATTTTTTAGGGGGAGACACTTCAACCCACTATACATTCTTAACCCGAACTCTCAGCAGGCTCCCAGTCTCAGTCACAAACATTAGTCATTACTGGATTCTAAAGCACAGACAGAATGGAGAGCATTGAGCCCTCTCTAATCTGTAACACCTCGACCCCTCTCTAAAGTACTATTTAATTTTTCTTCAAAGCTCTTCTTGACTTATATCTTCCCAAACACAATCCAACAATTTCTATAAATATCAGTCATCCCCTCCTAAAAACCCACTTGTTCTTCAGACATCTCCATTTCCATACATCTGTATGTAGTTACAGAGTATGTTGAAAAGCAAAAGGGCTTTAGATCCTGGCTCTGTCACATGCAACACCGTCCCCATCACCATGGGAATGGGGTACCCACCCTCTCTCAGGCTCAGTCTCCTTATCTATGAAATGGGAGTTGCCACAAGAAGTAATGGAATTGCATGTAAAGCACCCAGTTCTGTGCCTTGCTCATAGATAGTAAGAGCTCAATCAACGCTGGCTAGTATTTTGTTCTTCCAGGAAAACACTTCATCTGTGTGTTACTGAGTGCTTACTCTAGGTATGGCACAGTAACAGGCATTATGGGAGTTTTTCTGAGGCCAAAAAAGAAACATCGTTGCTCTTAGAGAACTCACAAATGGATTTTTTCCATTTTCTGAAATTCTTAGAGGAAGGTTTAGTAATGTCCTCAAATCAGAATGCATGGATCGTGATTCTTTCTGTCTCTACAAAGGCCTTAATGTTCTACCATTACCAATAATGGGCATTTATCCTAATTTAACATCTCTAAAAAACAAATTACCTTTCAAAAACAACCATTTCTCTCCTTAAAATCTGTTTTCTGTCACAGCTTCCTAGCTACTCCTGTGAACTAAACAAGCCCATCTCCTAGTTTTCTTTGTGATTACGGATTTTCAACCATTGGGCACTTTTTAGCAATCTTCTGTTGTTTTAAGTTGTGGCATTTTGATTTGGCCAGCAAATTCCACAGGTCTAACCTGACCATGGCAAACTCATTATTAGCACTTGTACTGTTCAACAAGAAATGTCCCACTTTGAGTCTCTCTAGTATAATGTGACTGTTGGTCAAAATAATGTCAGGCCTCTGAGCCCAAGCTAAGCCATCATATCCCCTGTGACCTGTACGTATACATCCAGACGGCCTGAGGTAACGGAAGAATCACAAAAGAAGTGAAAATGGCTGGTCCCTGCCTTAAATGATGGCATTACCTTGTGAAATTCCTTCTCCTGGCTCATCCTGGCTCAAAAGCTCCCCCACTGAGCACCTTGTGACCCCCGCCCCTGCGCGCCAGAGAACAACCCCCTTTGACTATAATTTTCCACTACACACCCAAATCTTAGAAAACAGCCCCACCCCTTCACTGACTCTCTTTTCAGACTCAACCCACTTGCACCCAGGTGATTAGAAAGCTTTATTGCTCACACAAACCCTGTTTGGTGGTCTCTTCACACAGACGCAAGTGAAAAAATAATGCCCCAGAAGCAGGGTTCCTCTAGAGTTCTCTGAACTGTCAAACAAATCAATAATGATCAGGCTAGTTTGGATGATAAATATATTTCCTTCTCTGCTAATTTCATAGGAATGGCAAATCCGCATATTGTTTGTAAGATAAAGCTCACGGATTGTAATCTTGAATCCTAAATCCTGACACTGATATGCTGTTTCCTCTGTTCCCTGATCCTACCAGGTAGCAAAACGGCACAATTTCCTAGGATCACTCTAGCTGCTATTGCTGAAATCATGCCTACACTTTTAAGGCTAACACAGAGCACATAGTCAGCCCATGTAACAATTCAGCTCACAAATGAATCTTATTTGGATGATATAGTGTAATTTCTTTGTTTTGCTTTTAGGGGGCAGGTGGTCCCCAAATTGAAATGGTCCTTTCTACTACTTCCTGTGTTTTTCTCAATGTATGCTATTGCCCGGTCCCTGAAGGCATAGGAATTGCATATCCTCTAGTGAAATATAACAATTTCACTAGAAGACGTGTGATAGTATTGGCTAATAGGCCCATTTAGTGTTACTAATAATTCTTTGTCTACCAGGCACACCCATGTAGAGCTGGCTTGGTCATCGTGACTCATGGGTTCATATTTCAAGCTTACTCAGACAGTTAATTGTCAGATTGTTTGATTCCAAAAACCGCATGCTAAATTTCACTGAGTTATGGCACTTTGGTATTTCCTAAGTTATGGCATTTTGGTATTTTGCTGTTAAAATGCTGGAAACAATATGCCTGAAATTTTCCCCTAGTAGAATATTTAATTTTTTAATTTAGCATTTTTATAATTTAAGCTGGCCCAATAAACCTCAGAACAGAGTTTAAAAAATGTACCCAGAAGCTTGAGTTTACGAGGCAGAACAAATACCAAACAGACTTACAAGTCTTTCTCACATGGAAAACTTGACCTACTCATGTTGAGTGAGTGTTCCACAGAATAAACTTTCCTTGGTCAAATATTCTGGGAAAACTCTCTGATAAATATAGGTAAATAACCTTTTTTGTTGGTCTTCAGTATACTCCAAGAAGAGCTACAGTACACGTTAACTTCCCAAATACATTTGTCTAGTAAAGTCTTTTTGTACAAAATATAAAGTCTTGTACAAAATATAAAGTCTTTTGTACAAAATATCTGTTCACTAGTATTCTAAGGCACATGCTTTGAGAAAGGCTAATGGAAGCTGGTGAGTAGAAGGGGTGACAAACACTTAATAAACACTTAATCTTGGTGCCTGAGCTACCCCTAAACAACAATCAGACCTTTTGAGCAAGTCTCACAACTGCTATGAGTTACTCTTCCTTCATTTAGAAAGTTAATAGGTTATATTCTCTTCCAGCTCAAATAGTTTCTGACTTGCCTCAGAGATTCATAATATTATATTTGGTCCATTTTCACTAAATGATTAATGGAGACAAAGAAAAAGAATACTACTGTATTGAACAGAATTCTAGGACTTTCCAGGCCAACCTGATTTTGCAGAACTACAGTTAGTATTCCAAGGCAACACGGTAACAATTTCCCGAGACTCATGGCATTTTCTCTAAGTGGTGTTTCAAGTTGTGAAGCGTTAAGATCACTAAAAAAGTCTGCTGTTGGCTGCGTTATTAATCCAAGATTTTTCAATGGAATTATCACCAGAACCCTTAGACAATCTCACTTGTAGTACAGAAACTGAGAGAGGCTAAAGAATTGTATTATTCAGTTTCTTAACCTTGGTAGAAGTAGGTCTAAAGTTAGGACCCCCAGGGTTTCCAATTTATCCATATGATTGGGTTTTCCTTCTTTACTGCAGTGAATGAGGATGGAAAAGGAGGTCACAGGCCCATCTCCTCTCCTTCTGAGTCTTCACTTCCTAGGGTTTAAATCTAATGACTCATCTTCAGTATTAGCTTAAGTGGCCTGGCAACAACCAGAACACTATTTTCAACAGCAGTTTGTCTTTCAATGGCTCAGGAAGTGGGAGCATTTTGTACATGTCACAAATACAGGCCACCGAGCTCCCCAGTTTATGACTTTTCTTTTTAAATTCAAGATACAGGGAAAAAAATATTCACTTGTTTATCAACCTAAGGAAAAATAGGTTTTCTTGTTATGAATAAGAACAAAGAGTTGACTGAAAATACCACTTCTAATTAGGTAATGAAGTTGTAACAAAGTACACTGAAAATGAAAATGAATTTCCATTAAGCAACTCACTCTCAACACTGTTTGTTCTTATCACAGATACAAACATATGCTTTGACTTTTCTTCTGGATAATAATCTGTGCTTGAAGAATGGAAAGTTTTCTGTTATATATTTGAGTCCAGAAAAACTACCTAACTGTCCTACATGAGAAATGGCCAATGTTTGGTGGTGGATGAAAAGCATACATGAATTGATATCTAATTTTTCCAACAAAGTTTGGTGGAAATGAATATGTGAGAGAGAGAGAGTGTGTGTGTGTGTGTGTACACAAGAGATGGAAACAACTGAAACTAGCACTGAAGCAAAAAAAAAAAAAAAAAAAAGTAATATATTGGCTGGGAAATCTGAAATGTATGTCCAGTTTCAGTATGATAAGATCTGGGCCCCAGTTTGTGATTACTGTACTCTCTCCTCCCTCTCTCTCCACATACCTCTGTTGTGTTTCAATCTTAGGCTCTCTCTCCGTCTATCAGCAAGATGTCTGCTCATAGCCCCAAGCCCACCTTGTCCTTATAACTCCCGGCCCTCAGAGAAGACAGAGACTCTCTTTCTGCTTTCACAGATCACATCTCAAGGCATGGTTTTGGTGGGCCTGTTTGAGTCATGTGCTCATGACTGAGCCAATCACCACAGTCAGAGTAATGGGCTACTCTGATTGGCCAGTCTTGGGTCATGTGCCCACCCTAGTGTCAGGGCAAAATAGGGCCCTTATCCTACCAACATGGAGGGAAGGACAACTTTCCAAAGGGAGAGAGGCTGGGAGCCACACACAAGAGACAGCTAGTCCAAAATACACAAACTTCCTGGCAATCACAGCACCAGAATGCTGAATGTAACCTCCAAGCTCAGTTATTCTCTTTCCTACACAAGGTCCTACTGAGGCACACAGCACATTTCCAAACCTCTTCCCCGCACTGACTATTCCCCTTCTCTGAGGTGCTTGCTAATTGAAGATGGAAACCCAGACACTCAAAAATGTAATAGAAGCAGAAAGAGTAGTGAGACAAAGTTTCTAGAATTCAAGAAAAGCAAAAAGCATTCTTTATTTATTGGGAAATTATGTTTTGCTTAGATTTCAGAAATTTTCTTTCTTTTTTTTTTTTCTTTTTTCTTTTCTTGGCCTCTGATTTGCAATAGTACAAAATAAGGATAAAGAAAAAAATTAAACATAGCATTCTACTATCCTACTCAAATGTTCCCCAGCCTACTAGTCAACTGGTTGGAGAACTATAAAACATAGTTTATAGTCCATAGTTCGTAGGTGGAGAACTATAAAACAAAGAGATGAATAACTGAGCTTGGAGGTTACATGTTTGTTTATTTGCCACACACACATACACACACGCACCCTCACATACACCCTCACATATTCATTTCTACCAAACCTTGCTGGAAAACTTAGATGAGTGAGCACTGACTTCTGGAAAACATTTGCTGAAGACTCAGGTAGAATCTATAATTCATGATTTTTATTTTTTCTTTTCTTTTCTTTCCTTTCTTTTTTTTTTTTTTTTTTTTTTGAGACAGAGTGTCACTCTGTTGCCCAGGCTCAAGTGCAGTGGCCCTGATCTCAGCTCACTGCAACCTCTGCCTCCTGGGTTCAAGCAGTTCTGTCATTCAGTCTCCCGAGTAGCTGGGATTACAGGCGCTGGCCACCATGCTCAGATAATTTTTGTATTTTTAGTAAAGACAGGGTTTTGCCATGTTGGACAGGCTGGTCTCGAACTCCTGACCTCAAGTGGTCCCCCCGCCTCAGCCTCCCAAGGTAGTGGGATTACAGCCACTGCACTCGGACTTTTTATTCCTTTTTCTTTAAATTCTGGCTTGCCCTCTGAGTCATGGTTTTCCACACTTGCTGGTGGCCCCATCTGGAACACCTGTTTTCCTGCCCACATGTGGCCTCTTCTATCCTCCATCTTCATCTCCACAGAGAAGCTCTTCTCCCCGGCCTATAATAATGACTCACTCATCGGTTTTACCAATCACAGAACCCCATTTGTTTCCCTCATGGAGAGAATCACAGTTGATTTGCCTATTTATTATTGGTCCTCGATTATAAGCCTCATGAAGGCAGAGTTCTGCTTAATTTGCCAATGCCCACCAGCAACTAGCACGATGCCTGGCACTCTATAGAGGGCAAAAACTGAAAATAAAGTATACCAGAAGAAAGAGGTAACTTAGTACTTCTTGGTTCTTAGCCAGGCTGAAAAAAAAAAAAAAAAAAAAAAAAAAGCGGGGAGGCTTAACCTACTAGGCACAGATAGTTTCTTCCTGGCGGAAATTGGGAATGTAAATGTAATGAGATAGAGTCAATGTTGGGTGAGCGGGGCCAGAACCTCTGCTTCAGGCACCATCTGTGATTCTTCCCATCTTCTGTACCCATTTCAGTGTATGCTCCCCATTCTCCATCCTGGAGAAACCTGCTCTCAGGAAAGAGCAGATAAAACTCCTTCACTGTGACTGAAACAGCTTAATATGGTAACCCATGCCAGGGCTTCTTGAATTTTCATACAGACCAAAGCCTCAAAATCTTACCAGTCAATTTCAGCCATGGGACTGGGGAGGATAGGAGATATAAGGGGTGTCCTTAGAGTCTGGAAAAGAAGGCAAATATGCATAAGGTTGTCTATGATATCCTCAATGTGTAAAGTAATAAAGTATTATCTATGTTTCTATACTTCATGGACTTAATCCTATATTTCCCATTATGTACATATTTTCTAACATATATACAATATGTAATGTATATGAGAGGAGTGAATGTTTAAAACTGACACTTTTAGAAGGTTCTAGGGCTAAAATGAGAGAAAATGGATTCCTCTTGACCAGACATAAAGAAGGGGCAAGACAAATCGCCTAGCACTCTGGAAAAAATGGTCATAAAATGCCGTGGGGTAAGACACCGGCAGAGAAATGGGAAGACACAAGGGGAGAATGAGAATGACGAAAGTCCTCTTAATCTTAGACTTCTAAGAGTGAGATTGGAAATAAACATTTTTGCCTGGGGTAGATGGACCAGGATCTAGAGTGTGTTTACTTACACGTAGGAACCTATTTTGTTGTTGTTTTTATCGGGGATTGAAGCTGAAGTCGGAATAAATCCATCCTTAACCACTGTAATTTGGCTGAAAAAACTATCTAACCAACATTTGTGGAATTCAGGCTTCTAAAGAAAGATGCTGCTTCTGGGACACACCCTGTTGGATTACAGGTTTCTAATCTCCCTTGAAACAAAGAAGTGCATTTAATCTCTCTCTGGATGTGGAGCCAAACTGGTGGGTAAGGCCCCATCATAGTGTCCTGTTAATAAAGGCACTAGGTCACCATGGTCACGTAGACAAAGTCTTTGCATAGTGGCCTGACCATTTTGTGTAAGAACTCACACTTCCAGACAGGTCATTCTCAGCTAACCAGGTCTTTTGAGTCCTTGCAGATGAGCTCACTTCCAACCTGTTACCTACCCCTGCACCTCAGCTGTTCAGTACTGTGAGTAGTATTTACACTACTGTGTCAACAAAATACTTGAATCCAACTTACTTAAGAAAGTGTAAATAATGCTACTAACAATTATAGGTGCTGGGCTTTAAATAACGTAACTTGCTTTTGAGTTTTTCTTTCTGGAAGTCCCCACTAGAGACTTAAGAAGGATGAAATGAATAGTTGGGTATTAGCAAATATCTTAATGCCAGAAAAAACTTTTTGACACCACAGACACCCAGAAAATCAGACCAGATATGACGTGTGGTACATATGAAAATGGCATCGACCTGTACAAAGGGACTGAGCCCAGTGTTCAACTGGTATCTCATATCTGGGTCATAAGTTTCCTTAAGCCAAGATGACCATTTTTCTGTGGTTTTCTGCTAGGCCTTGGATTAAACAACAAATATAATGGTAATTTTATGCGCTTGTCCCTGCCAGTGAGCCTGTCAAGAGGATTTCTCACGTTTCAATACCTCTGTCCTTAGCATGAAATAATAAGTTGATACCTCAGTCAATACTGTCATTTCTTCAAGCATTTGAAATATTTTGAATGGACCACAAAAGCTTTGGATTTCTTGTATCGCTTGTAACCATTTCAAATGGACCCTAATGCTTAATTTAATTTGTATTGGGGATTTCTACACTGACTGATCATATTCTCTCTGTAAAGTGGTTTTGGAAATTGTGAATACTGGAATTTAATTACACAGACATATTTTTCCAATAAGGGCTTGTTCAATTTTGGTCATAGATATGCCTCGGGTCAAAACAAGCTGCTCTGTGAAAAATGAAGTACATAAACCAGTTAGAAAGAGAAACTCCCGTCTTGAGGCTACAGCACAGACTAATGCACTCACACAACTCCAGAATGTACACCGAAAGTTCTAGCTGCATATCCCTGGAATTAGAATGAACTCTTCTCAATTCCCATTTTATAGGCGAGACTGAGAGATTGAAAGTCTTTTCCAGTCACAGGGCTGGTTAATGGCAGAGTAAGACTGAGCTCTGCACCATGACTTTAAAAATGAAGCATTGCCTTTACCTTATGATCCTTTTTAAGTAAAACCTGTTAATTTTCTCAATCAACAGAAACATAATGACTCACTGATTACTAGGTTCCAGGTACTAAGATTTGATTGTGAAATAATGTAGACTGGGTCCCTGCCCCCCTGGAGCTCACATTCACATGGGTGAGACAGACAAGTACATAAAGTAATAACACGCTGGGATATGTACCATAAAGGAAACACTCAGGGGGCTGAGAGAGAATAATAGGGAGTATCCGCTTTACCTACCTAACAGTAACTCCTGCCTTTTGACAGAAGGGGCATTTAAGCTCAGAAATCTGAAGGATGAAAAAGAGATAGCCATGGGAAAAGTTTGGATGGCATAAGAAGAAGATTCCAGGCATTCAGAGGTGTCTTCAATGATGGTGAACATGAAACCAGTCTAAACTGTCTTCTGAAAAGGGCATGCCTATTGTTTCCAAGGATGGACCAACTTGCCTGACCTCCAGATATATTTAATACCTGGTCAATTCCTCCTTCAGTCCAAGACAATGCTTCTTATATCCATAAGATGGGAGCTCCTCTTGTTATTTAGAATGAGATGCACACACTCTTCCATCTTCTCCCCACCTCTGCTATCTATCTGTAAAGTAAATGCACCTGACAGTGGTAACTTAAGCATAGCCTTCAAATAACGCTGTATGGCCGATGCACCTTGTATTAGTCTGTTCTCACACTGCTATAAAGAAATACCTGAAACTGGGTGATTTATAAAGGAAAGAGGTTTAATTGGTTCATGGTTCTGCAGGCTGTACAGGAAGCATGACCGAGGAGGCCTCAGGAAGCAGTCTTGGAGGAAGGTGAAGAGAAAGGAGTCCCATCTTACATGGTCAGAGTAGGCGGAAGACAGTGACGGTGGAGGTGCTACACACTTTTAAACTACCAGATCTTGTGAGAGCTCACTCACTATCATGAGAAAAGCAAGGGTTGAAATCCGTCCTCATGATCCAATCACCTCAAACATTGGGGATTACAAATCAACATGAGATTTGGGAAGGAACGCAACCCAAAACCATATCACACCTGAATGTATGTTTTGAGTTAGGGAATTGGGTGTTGGCAATCCAGAGATTTCTTCCTTGTCCGTGAAGAATATCTGAGCCCTGGGCCCATCCCATGGAACACGGGCCATCCAGGGGATTGAGGCCCTGAGTCTGGGTTGGATGGAGGTTGCCAGGTGGAGGTGGTAAGGGGAGGGGTTAAGTGAACTGTGACATAAACTGCATGCTGTTTGCAAGTGGTTGCAGTTCTTCTGCCCAGCCCTTTGTCACACCACTGGGCTATGCAGTAATCTAGTTCAGCCTGCTGCCATTGAACTGTAGGTAAGGTGGATACCTTGTTCTGCTTTCTGTCACTGGATTCTCTTGCCTGTATGTAAGCCTCTAATAAAACCTCTTGTTTGCTGGCTCTGGGTCTCCTTTTCTGCCTCTTGAAACTGGGGCCTTCCCTATTGAAGTTAACAGGGGTTTGGCACAACAAGTAATTGACAAGGCAGGCAGGAGGTCGGAGAAAATCCTGTGAGCACCAAGACAATGGGATCAGGGAAGGGGAAATCGGTGGGGGAAATCCCAGGTTGGCCATCCACATCAATGTGGGGCCCAATAGCTGCTATCTTTGATGGATGGGGCCCACCACATGAGTACAGGATGCCCTGAAAACGCTGAAGGATCTTAAAGAATTGTTGCAGGGGGTGGATCTGACTGAGCATGGGTCAGATGCCTGAGCAGTGGCAGCCACGGTTGGCTGGCTACTTCTCACCACTCAGATGCTGAGCTCCTGGCACAGGCGAGGAAGAGTTCATCTATTACAGAGTGAACTGTGATTACCACGAGGTGCCAGATGCCACCGAGACCCTGGCTTGTTGGTTGGCCCGTTTGAAGGGCCACTACCTTCCCCACACCCCCAGGGAGCAGACCCGCAAGATTTGTCCCTACCTGGAAGACAACAGCACAGCACACTGCAGGACTGCACCACTGTGGAACTGGTGGAGCTGAGGAATAGGTTCACGCAGAAGGGGAGAGTCAGTCATGGGGTGGCTTCTCCATCTATGGGACATGGGGGTGGAGGGTTTTATACTCTCTGAACTAGAGATGAATAAAATGGCACAGTCCACCCCGCCCTCAGGCAGTGTTGCTGTGGCACTGGTAATGGGGATCAAGCCATCCCCCTCAGCTGGGGGATGCCAGTGGTAAAGCAGCCGGGCTAAATGAGGGAGATGCCCCCACCTCCTTCACAAAAGCAGACTATGGAGGAATTGTGGGAAATCCTCCAGGAATAAAGAATGAAGTATGCTCTCTATGCTGAGCCTTACCGAGGTCGTCATGATGAATGTCTTCCTGCTAGCATGAAAGATGCTATTTTGCAGTCTGCACTTGGATAGAGCACCCTTGACATAACTAACTACATTTTAGAAAACGGCTTCATTTTATATTTCATAGCATACTTTGCCAACAAGATATTTTGCTTAATAAACAAATAAAAACATAAAGACTGCATCCTACCAATAAGAACACAAACAAGTTCACTCTTCCACCAGTTCTCACCAGAGGACTCCATGACTGTAAAAGAGCAAGCCTTCAGCTCAAAACGGCTGTCTTAACTGACATCATCTTGCAGCCACTCATAAGAATTAAGCATCTGCTGCCTAGGGCTCTGCCACATCAAAGACTCTTTCTTGCGAAACAGATAGCCTAGACCAGGACCCTTTTTGTCTTCTTTGGTCCCCTGGACTGGTTCATTAACTCTTTCTCCTGTATCTTTTTCCTCTTGATGTTAAAAGTTACTTTGTTATGGAACACTTAATCTGTAACATTTATATTTTACACATACTATTATGTTTGGTTTGCAATATTGACTGACTGGTGGAGTGGCTTGAGCTGGTGCCCATGGCTCTGTCCACTGAGTGAATGGGAAGTACTAAGAATTGCCTCCTTTGGAACTCCATGCAGTTCGTGACTTTTGTGACTGAAATAGCATCAGTAAAGCCTGACATTGTGGGAAGACACAAATATGTACAGACTTGGTTATCTCTAACCTTGCAACACTCATGTCAGTACTCAATCAATGGTTTGGTGCACTAGTGTCTATCCTGAGCCTCTTGGTAGGACAACCATTGTCTCAGGTGGCCTTGGTGGCCACCAAATTAGGAAAAATGAAGAAACTTGTGTGGACCAGGGGTGCATGCTGCTAGGATGAAAGACAAGGGATCCAAAGGGAAGGAGACAGCCAAGAGGCCTGTTGGAGTGACCTGCAGACAAATGTGATATAACCTGGTAGTAGCAGGGACACCTTTTCATTAAAAGGCTTAAACAGCCTAATGCTGTTCTGGGGGACAATGGCCAAAGCTCAAGCCAGAAAACAGTGCTTCACTAAAGAGCTTCAGGTTCAGCCAACTGCCCCTTGTGCAGAGGGAATGGCAGGTGCCAGCCCCTTTAGACTAGGATGAAGGCCAAGGCTCCAGAATTCCAATAAGAGAAATGGTGGCCAGGTGTCTGGGGACCAGAGGCCACAGGTAGCACTAACTACATATTGGTTCCCTAAAAATAAACAGACTGTGCTGGATACTGGAACCGAACACACTTTCACATATGTTAACATTCATCAGTTCCAAGGGTCTCTAACAGCAATAGATTGGCAGGGCCATGAAGGTCAGACAGGCTGACAAGTGTGACAAGTTGGGAGACTGCCACCAAAACTCTATTTAGTATACACAGCTCCCATCCCAGAATATATTTTGGGAATGGCTATATTATCATGCCTGAGCCTCCAAACAACTGCTGGGGGATTCCGACTGAGAGTTGGGTGGTGAAGCATGTGATTGGGGAAATGAGGAATGGACACCAGGACAGTTGCCAGTCCAAGGGTGAGTAGTAGCCCTGAAGCAGTACCGTCTGCCGCAGGGCATGATGAGATCACCGGGCTGTTAAGGAGCTAGCCTGGGTGGGCACTGGAAGGCCAGCATTCAGCCCATACGGCAGCCCCATGTGGCCTCTGCAGAAGCATGATGGGACGTGGAGAATGAAAGTAGATGACCAGGAATTAAATAAGATGGTCTCCTCAATATATGCAGCTGTTCCCAATATCACCTCCTGTATTAGGCCATTCTTGCATTGCCATAAAGAAATACCTGAAAAGGGGTAATTTATAAAGAAAAGAGGTTTAATGGACTCATGGTTCTATAGGCTTTGCAGGAAGTGTGCTGACATCTGCCCAGCTTCTGGGGAGGACTGAGGAAGCTTACAATATGGCGGAAGGTGAAGCAGGAGGCACATCACATGGCCAGAGCAGGAGCAACAGAGAGTAGGAAGGGAGGTGCCACACACTTGTAAACAACCGGATCTCATGAAAACTCACTGTCAGAGGATAGTTCCAAGGGGATACTACTAAACCATGTGTGAGAAATCAGCCCCCATAATCCAATCACCTCCCACCAGGCCCCACCTCCAACAATGGGGATTACATTTCAACATGAGATCTGATGTGAACACGGATCCAAACCACAGCACCTCCCTCCTGACGAGGGTAGGAGAGGCCCTGGGCACATAAGATTGTGTTATCGATTTAGCCAATGCCTTCTTCAGTATCCCCATTTCCGCAGAGAGTCAAGGACAATGTGCATTCGCCTGGGAAGGAGAATGAACCTTTACCCTCTTATCCTAGGAAACTGTCCCAGATGGGGTACGTGATTTCCATTACATTGATGATACCATGCTAACTTCAGAGTATTTTTCCAGTTTACCAACTATGCCCCTGACCCTGCCACCTCAATTGGCTAACAGAGGGTGAGCAATTGGCACAAAGTCCAGGATCCAGGCTTGTCAGTCAAATACTTGGATGTCATCTTGTCAGGTGAGACTAAAGTCATTCTGTCTGAGGTTATGGATATGGTGCAGGCCTATCCACATCCCACCGCACCAAAGCAGAGCAAACCTTCCTAGGCCTTCTAGAGTAAGGGCTTCCTTCTATTCTTCATCTGGCCCAATTCCTTAGGCCCCCATACCACTTAGTCAAGAAGAGCACCTGCTAGGAGGGGCCCACGAGAAAGGATGCAGCTTTTGAATGAGCTAAAGCTGCAGTGAAACAAACACAAGCCTGTGTGTTCTAGTGCAGGGACAATCCCTGAATTAGATGTGGCCAGTTACCCTGAGGGGTCTGAGTGGGGCTTGTGGCAAAGGCAAGGACATAAACGTGTACCTTTAGGATTCTGGTCCCGACTCTGGAAGGGGCTGAAGGTGGATTACGATGTCATGGGGCAACAACTCTGTGGCATGTCATGTCTTGCAACTGGTGGAGGACAGTGTGGAGGATGTCCTCGTGCTGATGCACATTCAGGACCCCATGGCAGGTTGGCTGGAGGATGCTTTTCAGAGACTGAGGTCTGGGAATACCCAGACATAGACTGTGGCCAGTTGGCATTCATGCCTGCAACAGAGGAGCATATTGACTGGTAGCCCCTTGAGTGCCAAGTTCCATTTGGTGCTTGTCCCTGTCATCTTGTGTGACAACTGAAGGATAGTCTTTGACAGAGACCACTGGACTCTACAGGATCCCCCCTTCATACAGGAGTTCAGGGCCCAATTCCTGACACACCTTTGCCCCAGCCTGGGCTCAAGGCAACCTGCTGTTGCCCTTATCACATGACCTGCCCACCAGGGAGCGCATCATTAAGTAGCCGCAGAAATAGCAAACCAGCTCCTACCAGTTCAGTTTTCTTACCCCATGGTGGAAAGGCCTAGAACAAGTGATATAGGTCACACCTATTTTGTACTCTACTCCCACTCTGGGATGGTGAGTCCCCTCATGCAGGAGGCCAATCATCCTCTCATTGTGGAACATGCAGTGTCCCAGTATCTTGCTCTGGCCTTCCACCACGTGTCAAAGAAGGGGAACAATCCATTTGGACAATAAGCCAGGCATCAGGCCAGGGGTGATGTTCTCTCGGAAAGACATAATGAAATGGTTTGGCTGTGTCCCCACCCAAATCTCGTCTTGAATTGTAATAATCCTCACGTGTCAAGGGTGGGGCCAGGTGGAGATAACTGAATCATAGGGGTGTTTTTCCCCATACTGTTCTCATGGTAGTAAGTCTCACAAGATCTGATGGTTTTATAAATGGGAGTTCCCCTGCACAAGCTCACTCTTGCTTGCTGCCATGTAAGACGTGCCTTCACTCCTCCTTGCCTTCTCCCATAGTTGTGAGGCTTCCCCAGCCATGTGGAACTGTGAGTCAGTTAAACCTTTTTTCTTTATACCCAGTATTGGATATCTCTTTATTATCAGTGTGAGAACAAACTAATACACATAACTTCTTATGTCTTGCTAAATGGCCATGTTTCTGGTACCCACTAAACTTCTCACCTTCCACCCATTGATGGTGTGCAGCGAACCTCTTTGCCAACTGGTCACAGATGATGGCCTCTCTTGAGAACAAAACCGAATATTGGGCCTGCAGAGAGCTGCCCCCTCCTCCTCCACAGGCCTGCTATGGTGCATCCAAGATCGACACCCTAGTGCTTGGAAGAACTTCATCATTATTGTGTTTGTTGTTCTTTTTCTATTTGTAGTTTGTATTGCTGCTGCGGGCACCTGGCTGCAATGCTCCTCAGCATACCTGGCCCGAGGAAAATTGCAGAAAGATGGCATGATAAGAATGTGAGAGTCATGCAAAGGTATGCTGGATTGGAATGTAGGGTAAACTTCACCTGATGGCAATGACTTAAGCATGGCCTTGGAATGATGCTGTATGGCTGATTCACCTGAACATGTGTTCCGAGCTGGGGAATCCAGGAGTGGCCAGCCCGAAGATTCCTTCCTTGTCTATGAGAAGTATGAGTCCCCAGCCTATTCTGATGGACAGGGGATGGAGGCCCTGAGTTTTGGGTTGGATGAAGTTTGCTTAGGTTTCCACTACATGCCCTGCTTAAGGAGTCTTGACTCCTTTCTGATTTAATTGAGGACCCATCTTCCTGGCAGGAAAAAATATATATATGCAACAAAACTTAGGATTTGAGAAATTATTCAAATAGTTTCTGAGTTGAAGAAAATTCCACTTGCCCTCATCAGTTATATTTATAGCACAGTGAGCTCGTTCTCCTTATTTTACAGACTAAACTGACATATAACTGAAAAATGATGTTAAGAAAGTACTGTTGCATTGGGCCTGCTGATTTGATGACATGGAAAGTCCTGACCACATCCAAATCCATTGCCCTTCTTCAGATCTGTCTCATTAAAATGTCCTAGGGCCCATGATGCTCATCTCTATTTAAATATTTTGTTGTTCCTTTGGGACATAAATAGGAAAGGTTTCTCAAAGTTTCAGCTGACCGTCCAGGTGCGGTGGCTCAAGCCTGTAATCCCAGCACTTTGGGAGGTCGAGGCAGGTGGATCACGAGGTCAGGAGATCAAGACCATCCTGGCTAACATGGTGAAACCCGTCTCTACTAAAAATACAAAAAACTTAGCCAGGCGTGGTGGTGGGCGCCTGTAGTCCCAGCTACTCGGGAGGCTGAGGCAGGAGAATGGTGTGAACTGGGGAAGTGGAACTTGCAGTGAACCAAGATCGCACCACTGCACTCCAGCCTGGGCGACAGAGCAAGACTCCATCTCAAAAAAATAAAATAAAATAAAATAAAATAAAAAAAGTTTCAGATGACCACACTCAGATCCCCTCGTGCCAGACCTCACATACTATGATGTAGTGTTTTGTAGATAACATGGACAGACACCCACCCTGTCTGCCTGATGTAGTAAATAACTTTATCCATCCGCTGATCTTGGATTTGACTGCTGTTGCTTGCCTGAAGCCTGGGTACTCTCTAGCCAGTTGGTTCAGCTGGGATGATACTAATGAAGCTGTAGCTACAAACTCAGTTCCCCTGGGGACTCATTAGCTTTAGCAGAAAAAAAAGTTCCAAATTTTCCTCATAGCCCCAGCCATCTATTTTGGAAGCACACCCACTGGGGAACAAGGGGCATTCTACATCATTCTCCCTCTATGTAATCCCTCTTCTTCCCAATAAAGTTTCTTGCATGAGAGGTTTAGACTCGCCAAGCCACCTTATCTCTCAGTTATTTCTTAACTGTCTGGATTTCTTCCTCTTTCCAACATCATTGAAACAATTCCTACCAAAACCATTAGCAATCGGCTAACGGCCCTGAAATAAGGACTCTTCAGGGTCAATCCATTTCTCCAGAGAGGAAAGAAGAAAAGACAAACATAGTTCCTTCACAGAAGATAAATGAGCCCTAGTGGATGCTATGCAGCCAGAGCCCTCCCAGCTGCTGGGACATCTGGGGGCTGAAAGCTGTCAGCTGAGTTGGTCTTTGGCATCTGTGTCAGCTAAAGAACTTGTTGCTGTCTTGCCCAGTTTTTTGCCTTTCTTGGGACAGCCAGCATCCAATAACTGGTTGTTGTGGCATGGGTATAAAAGTCCAGCCCTCTTGCCTTAAATCATGACAACTCTGAAGGGCCATTCTTGCTCCCAAGCTCCCTGTAGGATCAACCGAAAACTTTGTCATTACTGCCCTGATATGACATCATCCCTTGAGGAGACTGGCCATATAGTGACAATGTGAGTATATTGGTCCCTATAGGACATGAGTCCTATATAACATCACATTGGACCAAAGAACATTATTATGGTATCTCTGCGTCCCATTACTTACCACACTTTTCATCAGCTAGAGGCCCGATAGAGCAATAGCATGGACTTTTGAAGGTGCAATTAAGGTGTCGACTTGGAGATTATACCCTGCAAAGGTATCCCCTCCCCCAAGGTTCAACATACATTCTAAATCAGTTATGATCCTATAATGTTGGGTCTCCAGTATGCAGAATACGCATATCCAGAACCAAGGGATGGAAGGAGAAGTGCTCTGGCCACCCTTGTGCCCAGCAATGTACATAAGTCTAGTTTCTGTGGATTAAAAGGTCCTAGTTCCCAGGGTGGAAACACCTGCACCAAAAGGCAAAGCAAGAGTCCCATTAAACTTTAAGCTACTGGGCTGAACGAAGGCACTTCAGGTTTCTCATGCCAAGAGACAAGAAAGCAAAGCGGGTTGTCCCCATCCTGGGAGGAGTGCTGGATTCTGATCCTCAAGAGGCAGTAAGGTTGCACAGTGGCAAGAAGGAAGAATATGTTCAGCACCAGGTGACCCACTAGAGTGTCTCTTCACACTTCCTTGCTCAATTTTGACAGCAAATGGATACATGCAGCAGCCATAGCCTGAGAAGGGCATATTGAGCAGTGTTCAGACCCCTCAGGGTTGAGAGTCTGGATCATTTACTAAGCGAACCACCTAAACCAGCAGAAGAGACAGCTGAGGGTGAGATACACCTAGCATGGGCAGATCAGGTGCGGTTTCAAGACCACCTATAGTGATGAAGCCTGTCATTCATCCCATTCACCTTTTTCTTGTAAGGTTTCTCAGAGAAAAAGATCAACCAGAATTCTGAGGGAGTTGTTTCCACAACTTGTTATATGAAAAAAATCGGATCCCAGCAGCATAGGGGGCGGACTGGAAAGCATGTTTTAATGAAGCACCCAGATCCTCCCTCTCAGGGTGGCCACCCGTTCACTTAATTGCTTGGAGTGGTGGAAGCTGAAGACTTTCAGTTCAGTTGCCCTCCAGAAATTATCCTGTGTTAAGCAGAGCAACCCCACACCAGGGAATGCTGTCTTCTCACTTGCAGTGCATGTCCAATGACTACTTCATCCTAGGAGGGTATAAAGAACCAGCTCCTCTAAGCTGGGCGAGGTTGCTCATGCCTGTAATCCCAGCACTTTAGAAGGCCAAGGCAGGCAGATCACTAAAGCCAGGAGTTTGAGACTAGTCTGGCCAACATGGTGAAACCCCGTATCTACTAAAAATGCAAAAATTAGCTGGGCATGATGGCGCATGCCTGTAATCCCAGCCACTCCGGAGGCTAAGGCATGAGAATCACTTGAACTCAGGAGGTAGAGGTTGCAGTGAGCCAAGATTGCACCACTGCACTCCAGCGGGCAGTAACAAAAAGAAACAAAACAACAAAACAAACAGCCCCTTTGCCTCAAGACATGACAACTCTGAAAGGCCATCCCAGTTTCTGAGCTCCCCATGGAATGGGACAAAGCCTTTGTGCCTGTACCACAGTCCAACTCCTCCCTCTGATCAACCCTGCTTTCGTCACTTCCCTGTGAGTATTGATATTGGCCACACTCCCCAAAGAACTTTTTACACACCAATCTCTTAGAGTCTGTTTCCTAGGGAACCTAAGACTGGAGTTTTAATATTGGAAGATGCTACAATATAGTGCTCAGGGGCATTGATTTTGAAGTCTCATAGAGCTGGTTCAAATCCCAGCTTTCTGTTGTTTTAAGCTACCAAGTTTGTGGTAATTTTTATGACACTTTTCCATAAACTACAAACCTATGAACGCTTAAACTTAAAGAATGCTTTATTTTCTAAGCTTCTGTTTCTGCATCTATAAAATGACAATAATGTGGGACTCAAAGGGCTATTGTTAACAAGCAAATTAGATACAATGAATTTCTTAGCACAATGCTTGGCCATAATACTCCAGAAATGGAAGCACATATATTTAAGTGCATCTCCTGTTGCATCCCCTCCGGAGCATACCCTGTGCCAAGTATTGAGTGCAGGTAGTTTATTGCAGAGGTGATCTCAGGAAGCATCCATAGTGGAGAAGGGAAGTGAGATGCAGAAAGGAAGGAAGCCAAGACTGAGTACATTAATGTGAAAGTTACTGCTGTGGACAATTAAAGCTCGGTCCCACTAGGGACCTCTGAAAGATTGAATAGAACTTGCTTTTCTCAAGTGGAACCACCAAAGTAAGAATCTAAGGTATTGGCCCCCAACTTCTATTCAATATCTTTTCACTGGGGCATTAACGCTTTGATATTTTTAGCCGACCTCACCTGCCCCCGGGCCAAACACAATGCAGCAAGCAGAGAAAGCCCTTAGGCAGAGAGCGAAAGGTACTTACAGGTAGAAGCCATTGGCGGGCATGAGAGTGGTGAGTGCTGAGGGAATATGGATAGGGTGATGACAGCATTTGCTGTGACATGTGTCTGCACATATTATATAATACCAGAAACCTCGTAGCTTTCACTGTATTTATTAACTTTCCTCTTCTCTTGGTTCCTTCACTGTCTTATATTTTGGGGGTGTAGTGAGTTGGATGATGTCTCCCCCAAAAGATATGTTCATGTCCTAACCCCTGGAACCTGTGAATGTGAACTTATTTGGAGAAAGGGGCTTTGCAGATGTCATTAACTTAAGGATCCTGAGATAAAATCATCCAGGTGGACCCTAAATCCAATGACAAATGTCCTTATTACAAGAGAGAGGCAGTGGGAGTTTTGAGACAGAAGAGGAGACGCAGTGTGACCACAGAGGCAGAGTCTGGAGTGATGTGGCCGAAAGCCAAGGAAGTCTTGGAGCTACCGGAAGCTGCAGGGAAGAATATTCTGCTGGAGCCTTCAGAGAGGACCTGCCAAGTCTGATGTCTCACTTCCAGAACTGGGAGAGAATGGATTTCTGTTGTTTTAAGCTACCCAATTTGTGGTAATTTTTATGACAGCCCTGGAAAGCTAATACAGGGAGTTTCCGGGAACTTGTTTCTGACCCTTCTTCAGAGTGCCAGCAGCCTTTACAGCAATTGAGCTTTCAGGGAGTGGCTTGCACACAGACTGTCTCTCCAGTCATAACCAAGTTTTTTGCTTGGGGGACCTGCACCAACTGTATTTCCCAGAAGTACTTTAGGAATTGAGATCCAGGAGGTTCTAGACCCTGGGCCCCTGGCTCTGAGCTATAGGCGTAGCCCTTCTGTGAAGTTCACTGGACATTTCAGAGAAGCCAGAGGACACAAGATCCCTTCTATACTAAGAAAGCTTGAAAAAAAATGAGTTAAATTAAAGCTAATCAATGAAGCTGATTATTCAAAAACACTTCAAAATTTTTCTTCAAAATGATGCACAAATTGGATACTTATTCTACAAACACTTATCTGCTTCTGCAGTATGCCAAAAATTTTGCTGGATGCTGATATCTCACAGGCAGGAATCCCCAAGGAAAAGTAATCATGAGTTTATTAAATACACAGGTACTGAGGCTCATATTTCTACTCCAGGCAAAGGCTATGCCTGTGGTACGTCAGGGTGGACAAGATCTACTTTGGCTCTCTTCAGAGAGTTCTAGCTATCTGGCCCTTTACTTGGTGTTCCTGATGTTCCTGAAATCCATCTGGTTCTGGATGGGCCATCTGAGATGTACTGGGAAAGCACTGTCCCCAGGCGACACTGGATGCAGAGGCCACAATGCTCCCAGAGCCCCACTCACATTTTAGAGGATGGCATCTCCATACTTGAAATAGAAGAAAAATATGACCCTTCTCACCTGTCCTTCCTGGACCATCTAGCATCTCCGAAATGCTTCCCAGACTTTTCTGACCCAGTTAATCCACCCACCTATGGTACTCTGAGCTGAACTACCAATGCTGAACATTTAGATTGTTGCTTAACTGCATTGTTAACTGTTATCCGCCCCAGACAGTTGATGAGCACCTGGAAAGCAAGAACATTGTCCTAGCTCACTTGAATATTAATAGGTATCCAATAATTTGTTTGAATGAGTATTGAATGAAATTCATTCAACAGTTGAAAAAAATGAATGAATCTTGACACTTCTCTGCTCTAAGCCTCCCACTGTTTCCCTTTACACCCACAGGAAAAGCCAAGGTCAAGGTCATTACAGCTGCCCACAGGGCCCGCTGTGACCCAGCCACCTGCTCCCATCAGGACCTCACCTCCTATCAGTCTTCCCCTTGCTCACTCTCTGGCCTTCTTGCTGTTCCTTGAACACACCAAGCACACCCTTTCCTCAAGACCTGGTGACCCTTGCTAGATACAGCAAACCAAAATACAGCATTCCCGTTTCAAGTAGAATTTTAGATAAACTGACTTAATATATCTTATGCAACATTTAGGATACACTTACACTAAAAAATACTCGCTTTTTATTTGAGATTCAACTTGAACCAGCATCTTGTATTTTATCTGGCAGCCCTATGTTCTGGTTCCTCTGCAGGGAACACTGTTTTGCTAGATGACCACATGGCTCAGTCCCTAACTTCCTTCTGATACCACCTTAGTGCAGAGACCCACCCTTTGCAGCATGTCTAAAAGGGCACACCACCATCACCAGCTCTATCCCTCTTCATCCCTGTTTCCAGACTTAGTCTTCTTAGCACTATGAAAACTGGACAGTATATTTCTATAGGCTCTTGTCTGTTTTGCTTCACTCTCAAGTCAACCCCATATGAGCAGGGACTTGTGTCATTTACTGATGTATTCAGTAAACACCTGGGACAGTCTGGCACAGTGAGCCCTTAGTGATTACCTATTGAATGGCTTTAAATTTGAATGGCTTTTTAATTTTCTTTAAAAAGTTAATTCCTTGGTTATTAAAAAGTCAGATGATGCCAAGGTGGCAGAGAAAAGAAAACTTATTTCATTTTATTTTACTTTAAGTTCCAAGATACTTGTGCAGAATGTGCAGGTTTGTTACATAGGTAAACATGTGCCATAGTGGTTTGCTGCACCTATCAACCCATCACTTAGGTATTAAGCCCTGCATGCATTAGCTATTTGTCCTGATCCTCTCCCTCCCCACGCCCAACAGGCCCCAGTGTGTGTCATTCCCCTCCCTGTGTCCGTGTGTTCTCATTGTTCAGCTCCCACTTATGAGTGAGAACATGTGGTGTTTGGTTTTCTCTTCCTGCATTAGTTTGGTGAGGATGATGGCTTCCAGTTTCATCCATGTTCTTGCAAAGGACATGATCTCATTTCTTGAGAAAAGGAAATATTTATGCACTGCTGGTGGGAGTGTATATTAGTTTAGTCATTGTGTGAAGCAGTGTGGTGATTCTTCAAAGAACTTAAAACGGAATTACCATTCAACCCAGCAATCCCATTATTGGGTATACACCCAAAGGAATAGAAATCATTCTACCACAAGGACACATGAATGCGATTGTTCACTGAAGCACTGTTCACAATAGCAAAGACATGGAATCAACCTAAATGCCCATCGACAGTTGACTGGATAAAGAAAATGTAGTACATTTACACCATGGAATTTTATGCAGCCATAAAAATTAATGAGATCAGGTCCTTTGAAGCAACATGAATGGAGCTGGAGGCCATTATCCTTAGCAAACTAACACAGGAACAGAAAACCAAATACTTCATGTTCTCACTTATAAGTGGGAGCTAAACAACAAGAACACATAGACATTAAGAGGGGAACAACACGCACTGGGTCCTACTTGAGGGTGGAGCAGGGAGGAGAGATAAGATCAGAGAAAATACCTATTGGGTACTATGCTTATTACCTGAGTGATGAAATAACCTCTACAACAAACCCCTGTGACACGCAATTTACCTATATAACAAACCTACGCATGTACCCTCAAACCTAAAATAAAAGTTAAAAACTAAAAAATAAACCAAAAACATGTTAATTCTTATAGAGACTTCTGGCAGGTAAATTTCCAAGTTTAAAATGTTAGTATGATTCCCCCTTTAAGAGAATGACTCCCTCTCAGTCTCCCCTTCATCCAGCCTGACAGACCTTCTCAATAAGAAAACATCTCAAGTGAAAACGGAATGGGCTTTGCCTTTGGGCTTCTTCTGTGCAGTCTTTTCCCTTCTTTGTTCTATGCTGAACACCAGCTTGGAAACATAGATATTATTTATTTAGAAGTCACAGGAAAACATTTAAGTTCTCATCCTTTAGTTGGCAGAAAAGTCCACCGATACTTGAATCAGAAGATGTGTTGGACCTTGAGTTTTCCCTGTGATGTTGTGTGAGCCAATTTATCTGTAATTGACAATCTGAAGAAGGCAATGATGAACATTAGTGATTGAGGGGATGACCATGCTATTCCATCCACCATGTTCCACTTTTCTACTTGGCCCTTGCCCAGAGATACGAAGAGAAACTCTGTTTTATTATAGAGTTCAGCTATAAAGGAAATTTTAGCTATTAAAACAAGCTGCCAGATGAGGCACACATTCTCATCTCTGTTTCTTAAACATTTGAAGGATGAGGCATTGCTTGTAAGCATCTAACAGGCAATACTCTGGCTTTGGAGAAGTTGGCAATAAGGAGAGGCAATCTCAGCTCACCCTGCCAGTATCCAACAGAGGACCTTTTGCCTTCTGAATCTTTGCCCAAAGCATATGAATGAGCCAGAATTGTGTTGGCTCAATCTGGACAAAATGGACTTAGAACCTACAGCTCTCTGATACTCTAATAGTAAAGTCTTGGAGATTTTCTTGTGCCCCTACCACCACCATCACCACCACCACCACCACCACCACCACCACCACTACCACCACCACCACCACCACCACCACTACCACCTCCACCACCATCACCACCACCACCTCCATATTAGGCCAGGTTTCATCACCATATGCTTGACATCCTGCCAATCAACACATGATTCCAGGCTCTGAAACTAATCATGGTATCTCTCACTTGTTCAGCAATTGTTAGTTTGTGGTACTCTAGGTTTCCGCCCTATCAGGAGTCTTCTGCCTGGCTTTCAAACCTGCCATCATCTACCTTCTACTTACCTGATCAGCCCCTGCCCCCATCTCTCTAATTGTTAGCATCTTTTCTAGTCTATATTCACCTCCAGGTATCTTTCAGAGTGTTTCTTTTGCCACCTTTATACACTGAAAACCTGTCTAGCCTTCAGGATGTACTTCAGCCTTTACTTATCTCTCCTTGCCCTAAAACTCCACATTTATCATTTGAGTAGATACTTGCTGCATTTTAATGTTTTCTGTTCCTTTTCTCCCCAACTAAATTGTAAGTGTCTTAAGATCTGGAATAAAGATATGAAAAATGAAAACTATATCTGATTATTGATTAATTTCCAAATGGTCCCAATGGCACAGTTAGCCCCACACCTAAGTTGATAGCTATGCCTTTGGTTCTCTCCTACAAACAATAAGTAAAGGAAATGTCATTGTGGGTTCAATGGCTTCCTGACACGGGACTTTAAACAAGCTTATGTGACCATTTGGAGAATCCGAAGCAACTTGACCCCAGCACAATAAAAGATGGTCTATAGCCTCTTCTGAGGAGTCTAAACATTTATGTGATCGACACTGATTATACGTCATCCTAATTTCTTGTAATAATCTTGAATTGTTAACAAAAGAATGGTTATTTCACTCTAAGGTTAAAAACAAGCTTAGACAGGTCAGAAAATGTGTCCAAGTTCACATAGTTGGTCAAGTGTGGATTTGAAGACATGGTGGGTTAACTTTCGAGCCCTTAAGCTGTGGCTTCCAAGGCACCTTCCATTCATACCACAGGTATTCTAGATTTCAAGCACCGACACCATCAGGGTAGAAACGAGTAAACAAAAGTGTGGACTCAGAGGAGCTATCTGCCAAATGCTGAAACACACTGGCAGCATTGTACACCTAAGAGCTAGTCAATAACATTATTTCTTTACATTTCCATGGATGTTTGAAAAAACTAAATTCACAAAGCCTTCAGAGAACACTGGATTTGCTCAAAATTTTGACGTGCTGAACTTGATAGTGCTCAGGAAATATTAAACATCTAAATATGATTGATTGTTCTCCTGAGGAAGGAAAAAAATCAATGTTTTACTTTTCCTCCAGTTTGGTAGAGTTTTCTTTTTTCAAGGCTTTCCTTTAGATGTCTAAATGCTTCATACAAATAAGTCCTAGAAACCTATATAACTCTCTCACAGTTGTGTTAAAAAAATAGGTGGTTCAGGCCGGGTGCGGTAGCTCGTACCTGTAATCCTAGCACTTTGGGAGGCCAAGGCAGGCGGATCACTTGAGGTCAGGAGTTCGAAACCAGCCTGGCCAACAGGGTAAACTCTGCCTCTACTAAAAATACAAAAAAGTTAGCTGGGTGAGGTGGTGCGCGTCTGTAGTCCCAGCTACTCGGGAGGCTGAGGCAGGAGAACCTGTAGGTAGAGGTCGCAGTGAGCCGAGATCTCGCCACTGCACTCCAGCCTGGACAACAGAGCAAGAATCTGTCTCAAATATATGTGTATATGTGATTCAGTAGTCAAAAAGTAACTTAATGGAAATTCTACTCTTTGCTTGCGTGTCTCAGAGAATATCAGAGGGGATCAAATTGCTAAACCACGGCCTCTCATCCCCATTTCTTTTCTATACTGAAGTTGCACCAAAGCCTCTCATTTGCCACATCCCCAAAATTCTTTCTGACATTCAACCCACAGCAATTCTCTGTGTTCCAGTTCTCTCCTCTCTAGTTGAGTATCCCTCTCCACCCATTCTTCTAGTCTGGCTTCACAAAACAACAACAATCAAAACCAGACTAGCAGAGTTGTTATATTCCCACCTACAGGAAATTAATAATGGCATCAATTTTGCATGCCTCTGTCTATCCACACTGTTTGCAATGTGATTTTGTAGCGCCTCCTGACAAGGGGTGGAAATGACTACGTGCTTGCTCTCAGCTCAGACCTCAGGAGGCCTTGCATACTTCCTCTTCATTTCTCTCTCTCTTCTGCTCTTCCTCTTTCTCTCCCCTTCTCTTTCTCCGTCTCCCTAATAACCCTGACATCGCTATCGAAGATGAGTAGAGGACAGCCTACTTGTCCCAGCTGAAAACATCCCAGACCAACAACCAACCAACCAACCCAAACACACAAGAGCCCGCCAGCTGTCAGCTGGTCCACCAGCTCATCACAGATGCATGAGCAGGTCCAGCCAAGAGCAGAAGCAGCACTAGGCCAATCCACAGTTTCATGAGCTAATTAATGTGTAAGCTGGTTTAAGCCATTCCTTTATGGAGTGGTTTGTTACACCGCACTAGAAAACTGATGTATTTGTAAAAGAAGAGATAAATCAGAGCTAGGAGCAGAGGGGAAATAGGGAATACTTGCCTGTGAATAAATTGTGTTTGCATTGAGTGGAAGCTGATATTTATCAGTGAGAGTTTCTAACAGCAACACGACGGTTCAGTGTTATGTTTTTTTCTTTTAGTGTCACCTACCAAACTAACTCTGGTAGAACGAATGTAAATGTAAAAACTATCCATAGACTTCTTATTGCAAATGTGGAATTTTTTCTAGCCCTTACTTGACCATAATAATTTAATCTGCAATCTTCGCTATAATCCAAAGCAAAGGTCTTTTTCCACCACTCATGTGGCTTTTGGTCAGAGTCCATTGCTTAAGGATTTTGCTGAAAGCAATGCCTACTCTATCAAAGAAGCATTTATCACAATCTGTGAAAGGTTTATGTGTAAGCAACAGCAATGTGTATGTCACTGGGTCCGGACAGAGCTGTAATAAAATCTACATGTTGGCTGTATCCACTTAGGATACATTTCCCTTCTGAGAATATTCATTTGCTTTCAGATATTTTGGACAGAAATTGTTTTGAAGTTAGGGTATACCCTTTTGAGGCATTGCCAAACAAGCTGCTTTCATTACATCCAAATTCTATCCCCATAAGAAAGTCTATAGCTATGTTTTTAAAAAGTAGAGCTACAACATAATGATGATGATAAAACATTTTCTCAAGATTTAACAAACACACAAACTTCAAGATAAATTGGATTAGGAAATTCTATGTAATGTCACCATCTGATTACTCCTGCAAAATGTTACAACTATCTCGATGCCAATAATCAACATTTTATTAATGCCTTAAAGCAAGAAAAGATCATTTTTTTAAAGGACCTAAGAGAATTGTTTTGCGGTCTTTGATAGTCTCATGAAGGACAACATATCAAAGTATCTTTGGGGATGCTTTGCTTCCAACACAGAAATCAACTGTAACTAAATTAACAAAAAGAAAACCTTATTGAAAGGATACAGGCTTCATAATGATAAAGGGAAAAGCTTGAAACACACACACACACACACACACACACACACACACACACACACACAAGCAGATTTCAGACAGGGTAAGCAACAGAGCAGCTCCAGGTACGAAAGTGTCAGAAACTATTTAATGTGTCACCTCAAATTGCCATTGTCATGATGAACAATCTCCAGCTGTTTTCCATCTTTTTGTGCCATATTGTTTAAGATTCCAATTGCAGGAGGAGAGTATCTACTTGGCCTAACTTGTGTCAGCTACTCAATCTTGCCCAAGGGAGGGCTGGGCCACCTTGATTGGCAGTCCCCCAGGACTGCTTCCAATGGAATCAAGTATCTGGGAGAGAAGGAGGTAGTTCCCTAAAGCAACATCAAGGTTCTGTAACTTGAAGAATGAAAAATGAGCACAGGAAAATGAAGCAATAGAAGCCAACCACAGAAGCCCATGCTCAAAAGACTGGCAAACCGATAAAACCTGAAGTCAAGACCCCATCTCCCATTCCTCTACCATCTTCCACTCTATGTGGAGACTTGTAAATAGCCTTAAAAAATACTCCATGGACAGTGCCTGGGGCGGAGGTGGGAGATAAAATATTTTAATGGCAATTTAAAAGAAAAGAGGGTATTAATTTTCAACTTAATTGGACCCTAACTCTCATTATCATCACAAAAGCAGAGTGAAAAAGAAAATAGAGATTATGGTGAGGTGAAAGTGAACACAATGCAAGGCAAAGAAGAAAGAAATAAAGTCATTATCAGAAAAAAAACCCATGATAATTATTACTTCCCTATGAAACTACACAGACTAGGTAGACTCAGAATGGGTATTTGCCAGTGTTAATGTCACTGCATTCTATGCCTTAAATGTACCTTCAAGGATCCCTGGGACAATCCCAATTTTTGTATCTTCTGGGCTGGGTCTATTTGGACTATCTCTTCTTTGTATCTAACCTGACTCTTTCCTCTTATAACTTACTTAATTTATTCTTGTGCTGTTATTGGCAATGGTGGAGAATAACATGTCACAAAACTTCCTATAAATATCTTCTCATATGCTTACAGTTCCTAATCCTATTGTCAATCCTGCTATGAACCAAGTCTTCTCCCATCAGTCCTATGTACTGAGCCTTCAACAAGGTTTTTGGAAAATAGAGGTGTCAATTTCACTGTGTTCCCAGAAGAGACAGGGGTCTGTTTGTTCTCCATTCAGACTGGAAATAATAAAAAGAGGAAGAATCTCAGTGAACTGACTTGGGCGTTGATCACCAACCCTCCCTTAAAAATGTGTACATGTGAATGTCCTTTCACACAAACGCAATCACAGAATTTCCCTGGAGCACATTAGACCTGGAGATATGTTAGACTCTCAGCATCCTAGATTGGTGGGGAAAAGGCTAAAGTCATAACAAAAAGGAGCCAGAGCAAGGCCAGGGACAGCTCTTACCCCAGTTAACCAATTATGAAGCATACCAATATCAGAAAATAGTTAGATGTGCTGGACCTTATGCCAAGTGTTATATATGAATGATCTCATCTAATTCTCTTACCCACTTTTGCTTTAGAGTTATTTTTCTTACCTACAGATGAAGAAACTAGGGCTCATAAGGTGAAGAAATGCATTCAGGATTAGACTTTCAAGAAGTATCAGAGCCAGAATTGACACCAGGTCATCTAGTTCCAAGGCTTGGGCTGGAAAAAGCAACATATTCTCAAGGGCCATGATACCCGATGCTGGAGCTGGAGAGGGAGTGCCCAGTCTGGTAGGCAGCTGCCTAGGGGATCTGGAGGAAGGTGGAAGGCCAGTACCCCAGGAGGGGATGGGGGGTTCCAGTTTAGCCTGCCAGGGCTTGGGCCAGCCTCACATCTCAGCAGGAAACTATATGCCAAGCAGTGTCAGAGCCTGACTGCCTTAGGCATGCCCATTGTAAAGACTGGAGACCTGTTACCTGCTGGGCCAACTCAGGCAGAGTTTGCCAGCCAATGAGAGGCAGCCTGACAACACATCCACAGCTCCCAAACCCTAGGGCCATGCTCAGTATCTGGCCCAGAGCCTAGATTTAAAAAAAAAATTACCAAAGAGTCCCTGAGCCTGCTGTGTACTTCCTACACGAGCTACAGTGCCACTCACAACCAACACTACGTCCCAATCATTACGTCCAGCCAGGTTCCTAATGAGTCCTCCATTTCCTGCTGGACCAAAACCCTAAAAATATCCCCAGCATCTTCCTACCCGTTTCCCTCTCCAATGAACTGAATCCTGGCCCTCAACCCAGCAGTCATTTGTCAGTAATACTGGTTCATTCCAAAAGCACCTTCCCTGGATTCAAAATAGTACTTTCTATTGATGCTGGCTGCCATGACCACTCAGAGATCTTACTACCCGTAGCCATCAAACTGGACCACTTGGTTCCTGTTATCAGCCCAGATTAAATCCCATCTCACTCGGTGATTAAGGTGGCTGGCTTCCTCCCCTGGGCAGGCTCCCTGAAAAGGTCACTCCCAATTCTATCAGTCCCAGTGACCTCAGTCCAATCTGACTCAGTTTACTCCCCCTCTCTACCAGTCTGCTGGTTTGGGAGTTTCCAAATGCCTGAAGGCCAAGCTCAAACATGTCATCATAACACAGGAAACAAAGCAGTGTGCAGTTTTATTGACTGGCTCTACACAGGATGGGGCAGGCTATCGTGAGCAGCCACACAGGTTCACAGTAGTCACCTGCATGACTGGTCATTAGCAGATAGGCCAGGATAAGCTGCAAGAGAAGCCCACCTGACTCTTGTTATCAGAGCTAAGGATCACAAGAACTAATATGCCTCACTCCCTGTTGCACGCCCTCCCACTTCTCAGTGTCTATACTGGATGTTTGCTTATTGAGGACCTGCCTCCCCTTGCCTCTGCCCCAGGTGATATGGTTTGACTGTGCCCCCACCCAAGTCTCACCTTGAATTGTAGCTCCCACAATTCCCATGTGTTGTAGGAGGGACCCAGTGGGAGGTAATTGAATCATGGGGGTGGGTCTTTCCCATGCAATTCTTGTGATAGTGAATAAGTCTCACAAGATCTGATGGTTTTATAAAGGGGAGTTTCCCTGCACAAGTTCTCTTCTCTTGTGTGCCGCCATATGAGACTTGCCTTTCACCTTCCACCATGATTGTGAGACCTCCCCAGCCACGTGGAACTGTGAATCCATTAAACCTCTTTCTTTTGTAAATTGTCCAGTCTCAGATATGTCTTTATCAGCAGCATGAAAATACACGAGGTTTCCCCTGAATATCCACTAGCTTTTCCCATTTTGAAGCTGCATCTCTTCTCTGCTCTTGATTTGGAAAATAGTTATAAAAGCCTTTTTTGTGGCTGTCCCCATGGACCATCTCTGTGTGGGTGGCACTGCTCCATTCAGACACCAGGCTGTTAAAACTGATGGCTTCACTCATTCTGGGCAACACTGGACTACTCCAGGCAACCCTCACAGTCTCAACCTGGCTGCTGCCCAGTAGCTCTCAGAAACTTGAAAGAGAGGTCTATCGTTCATTATTCCAGAGGTCTATGATGATTTCTCTAGAGTCAAGGCTATGAACCTCAGGACTGAAAAACAGCTTCAGGAGTCTGTAGACAGGAGTCACCTGTACTAGTAAAATAATTTTTGGATGTGCATTTTTCTGAAAAGAGGCTGCATAGCTATGAGGATATTTTCTCTCTCACCCGCTCTTCCTAAGTCCTAGTAGTATTATCCCCTGGGATATTTTGCCACTGGTATTCCTCCATCATCATTCTGATCCAAACTCTGAGAACTGCTACCACAGCTTCCCAGTGGCCTTCTGACTTATGTTCTTGCCTGCCCCCTACAATCAGACTCAGACGCTACAGGCAGAAGGCAAATAAAAATGCAAATTTGATTGGGAAGGCCTGTTAACTTGAGTGTGTTCTTGTCTTCCACATCCATCCATCCACTAAAAAATTTTGCTTTTGCTGCCTAATTTCCTCCCCTTTGCTCTGCCTTCTAATGCAGTTCTGCTTTTCCGGCCCAGTTCCCGTGATTGTTGTGATACCAAATCAAGATGAATGTACGGAGAGGTGGTACAGAGAGATGTGAGGAAAACGGGAGGCAATGGTAGAACGGTGGCCATTCAGTCTGAAAGCTGGGAAAATACTAAAGGTGAAAGAGGGACAGGGGAATGAAGTGAGAGTCATACAGCTGCCATGGGGGTCTGAGAGGAGAAAAATGGTATTTTTAAAGCAGCACTGCTATGTGTTATAAATCTGGGGTACCCAACCCTTGGGCTGCAGGCTGGTACTGGTCCGTGGCCTGTTAGGAACTGAGATGCACAGCAGGAAGTGAGTGGTGAGTGAACCAGCATGACCACCTGAGCTCTGCCTCCTGTCAGATCAGCAGCGGCATTCAGTTCTCACAGAAGCATGAACACTATTGTGAAATGTGCATGCGAGGGATCTAGGCTGTGAGCTCTTTATGAGAACCTAAGCTCTAAGATCATCATGCCTGATGACCTGAGGTGGAAGTTTCATCCCAAGACCATTCCCCTCCTCCTCCACTCCATGGAAAAATTTATTCCACAAAACAGGTCCCTGAGGCCAAAAAGGTTGGGGACTGCTGTTATATCCTGTATCAGTCATTGTAGCAGGTAGAATAGTGTCCCCTCTGGAATGCATGTCCACCTAGAACTTCAGAATGTGATCTTATTTGGAAATAGAGTCTTTGCAGATGCAATTACTTAAGTGAAGATAAAGTCATACTGGATCAGGGTGGGCCCTTAATCCAATTGCTATGGTTTGGGTATTTGTCCCCTCCAAATCTCATGTTGAAATTTGATCCCCAGTGTTGGAGATGGAGCCTAATGGGAGGTGTTTGGGTCATGGGCATGGATTTTCCTCATGAATAGATTAGTGTTCTCCCTAGGGGATGAGTGAGTTCTCACTCTACTAGTTCCTGAGAGGACTGGTTATTAAAGAATAACTTGGCACCTCACTCCTCTCTCTCTTGCTTCCTCTTTCACCAGGTGATCTCTGCACATGTTGGGTCTTTTTCTGCCTTTGGCCATGAGTGGAAACAGCCTGAGGCCCTCACCAGATGTAGATGCCCAATCTTGAACTTTCCAGCCATCAGAATCATGAACCAAATAAACTTTTTTTTCTTTATAAAGTACCCAGCCTCAGGTATTCCTTTATAGCAACACAAAGTGGACTAAGACACCAATACTAGCGTCCTTATAAGGTCATCTGAGCACACAGACATACACAGAGAAGGCTTTGTAAAGATGGATGCAAAATTGAAGTAAAGAAGCTACAAGTTAAGGAACACCAAGGATTGCCAATAACTGCTAGAAGCTTGGAAGAAGGAGGGAAGGATTCTTCCTTCCACCCTTCAGAGGGATCATGGCCCCAGTGATACCTTGATTTCAGACTCCTAACCTCCAGAACTGTGAGAGAACACAGTTATGGACTATATAATGACTTTTAGGTCAAAAACAGACCACATATATGACAGAAATCCTGTAAGATTAAAATGGAACTGAAAAAATCCTATCACCTAGTGATGTCATAGCCATCATACATTGTAGCCTAATCATTTTATTTTTAAGTAAATTTTGTGTAGCCTAAGTGTATAGCACGTCCTCAAATAACATCATTTTGTTCAAAGTCATTTTGTTATAACATTGATGAGAAAAAAATAAAGTCTATTCCCAGCTCAGGCCACTGTCTGTGCGGAGTTCCCACATTCTCCCCAGGTCTGCATGGGTTTTCTCCGAGTACCCCAGTTTCTTCTCACATCCCAAAGATATGCATGTTTGGTGAAGTGGTGTGTCTAAATGGTTCCAGAAAAGTCTACAGTCATATACAGTTGTGTCTTAAAAGCCATCGTATTCATTTGCCACTTACTTAGTGACTCACCCAGAGCAACTTCCAGTCCTGCAAGCTCCATTTGTGGTAAGTGCCCTATACAGGTGCACCATTTTTAAATCTTTTATACCATATGTTAGTGTGCTTTTTCTATGTTTAGATATAGTTAGATACACAAATACTTACAATTGTGTTACAGTTGTCTACAGTATTCAGTGCAGTGATATGCTGTACAGGTTCATATCCTAGGAGTAACAGGCTATGCCACATAGCCTAGGTGCATGATAAGCTATGCCATCCAGGTTTGTGTAAGCACACTCCATGATGTTTGCACGATGAAATTGCCTAATGATGCATTTTTCAGAATATATTCTCATTGTTAAGTGATGCATGACTGTAAATTTCTGTTGCCACCCAGTTTGTGGTAATTTGTTACAGCAGCCCTGGGAAGCTAGTGTAGTCATGTTACACTGCAGTGACAAACGCGGTGAAAACTCAGGACCTTAAAAGGGGTATTTTCTTGGGCATGTGGGGAATAACCCTTCTCCAGCTTCCAGTGTGAACTGAGAAAGGGAAACCCTGCTTTTGGAGAAGCTGGGATCTTCCCAGCACCAGAAACTTCCACAGGCCCCTGACTGGCTCCCGGCTAACCTTTGGGTGGGTCTGGAGTTTCCTGAACAAGGAACAAGGGAGCCTTCCGCAGAGCTCTGACAGGCAGGCCTCTGAGGGCCTTTGCTGTGTGCTATTAGGATAGCTTGGT
Organism: Theropithecus gelada; assembly: GCF_003255815.1. Lineage (NCBI taxonomy): Eukaryota > Metazoa > Chordata > Mammalia > Primates > Cercopithecidae > Theropithecus > Theropithecus gelada. Next base: position 100,768,117 of record NC_037680.1, on the reverse strand, counting down.
ATTGTCTATACCCCATTATTAAGTTCTGTCTGAGTATGTCCTCGCTGTTCATTGTCTAATTTGGTAACATTTATTTTGGTCCTGACCCCTTCTGCTGCTGCTGGGTTTGAGTTTCAGGGCAGGTAGAATGACATTCAAATAAAGAAATGCTTTCTATCGAAAAAAAGGGGGGGATTTTATTTCTGATTCACTGAAGTCTGCTGCACATCACCAGCCATCTTACACCTTGAAGCTATGCCACTTGGAAAGATGGCCTCCAACATCACTGTGGCAGATGAAGCAAGGGCCACAGCATCATACAGAATATTTTTAAGAAAGAGACCTGGAAATGGCTTACACCATTGCCACCAGAACCCAGTCCCATGATCCCAACAAAACTGCAAGGAAGGCTGGAAAATGCAGAGAGGCACATAGATATTGGGTGAGCTCTGATATGGTTTGGCTATGTTCCTACCCAAATCTCATCTTGAATTGTAGCTCCCATAATTCCCAAGTATTGTGGGAGGGACTAGGTGGAACATAATTGAATCATGGGGACAACTTCCCCCATACTGTTCTCATGGCAGTGAATAAGCCTCGGAAAATCTGATGGTTTCATGAGGGGTTTCCCCTTTCACTTGGCTCTCATTCTCTCTTGTCTGCCGCCATGATTGTGAGGCCTCTTCAGCCACATGGAATTGTGCATCCATTAAACTTCTTCTTCTGTATAAATTACCCAGTCTCATGTATGTCTTTATCAGCAGTGTGAAAACAGACTAATGCAAGTTCTAATATTCTCTGCCCTTTAAAAGGCACAAATAATAAGAACTATCTTTGATTGCATTTCTCAATCCAATGATAGTGTTTTGCATTTGAATGCAATATTATGGCAAGACTGAGTCTTAAGGTACCCAGAGGGTACCTTAGAATATATTAGATCATATAATCCTATCTTTCCCAGATTAGAGCACTTCAATGTATTTCTTTTTTCTTCTAGGACAGAGAGAACAATGCTTACTATGGTCTCCAAGGTCTATCCTATGTCATCTGAACCTTGCCAACCTCTTCAGTGTTAGATGTGCTACTCCTCTCTCTGTCTTTCTCCTCCTGTCCCATAGATCTTCTTCAGGTTCCTCCAGGGCACCACGCTACTTCCCACATGGAAGCTTTGCACACGCTGCTGCCCCACACTATTGCAAGGACACTTTCCTCCTTCTCCCTTCACTTTCTGATGTCAGTTCATTCATTGCTTACTCAGTGAAGTCTTACCTTAACAGGGCTTCTTCCCAAGCTAAATTCTATCCTTCAGTTGTTCTCATAAAGTTTCTTATATTTTTTGTTCTTCTTACTGATCATACTTTGTCATATGTACGTGTGATTATTTGATCAATGTCTCTTTCTCTTACTCCCATATTTGAGTAAATATTTGTTTAAAATCAGTGAATGAACGAATTCTAGAAAGGGCGTAGGATCTAAAAATATTTGGTGACTGCCTTAAAATATATTAAAGTAGTGTGTGTTCATTAAGATGCTTTTGGCTGCAAGTAAGGGAAATAATAACTCAAAATTGCCAAGACAAAAAGGAGTATTTATCTTATCCAAGGAGGGGGACCTTGGTAGGAGGCCTCCTGGGTTGGTTAACTCAGCAGCTCAGTGACATCATCAAAGACCCAGAATCTTTCTATCTTTTGTCTCTTCCACCCTTAGTATGTTGGCTTAGTTCCTCTCGTGGTCACAAGACGGCTGCTGTTGTCCTGGGCGTGAAGTTGAAGAATGGATCTCCTTTTTGCTTGAATTTTTTTTAATCCTCAACACAACCTTTCTCAGAAGCTCTCCCACCAATTGACCATCATATACACAATTGGCTTAAATTAGGTCACATTTCCACCCCTAAGCCAAACATTTGGCAAAGAGAATGAAATGATCATGATTGGTCAAGATTAACCAGGATTTTCTTTTAAGGCAATTAGCAGAAGGATAGATGGATAAATGCCTCAACAAAATCCAGATTCTGCAAGCAGAAAATGTGATAGTATTTACAGATAAACAACCCTATCTCCTACACACTACTATAATCAGCGTTATAGAATAAAATAAGCCTTCCATGAATGTATTGCCAGATTTTTATCTGAGTATATAATTTATTACGTGGATACCCATCTTGATGTGTTAAAAGGTATCAGCTAGAATGTTATATTGAGCTAATTGTCTTGATGTGGTCTGGCACTTTTTCATGACTAAGAAGCAGGAAGCATAAAATACTACCAAGCTATATGTACCGACACACATAAAAACCTTTTCACGAGTAAATCAGAGTAAGCATTCAGAACAATGGAGACATAGGGATAAAGAGGGACTAAGTGGATTATTTCATACTTATGCTCATGACGTGTGCACCGAAACCTTGACATTCAGAAGTGTGCCATGCCTCAGTGGCAGCAAACACACATAGGACCCAGATCTTGGTTTCTAAATTACTTTTCTCCAATAAAAGTAGCCCAGGCTCCTTGGAGAAATGTCTGATTCTAGGGCTAAGGTAGAGAAAAATACAAGCTAAGCCTGGAACGTCTTGTAGATCCAGAAAGCAAAGAGTGGTCAAAACACAAAAGAATATTCTGGGCCGGGCGCGGTGGCTCAAGCCTGTAATCCCAGCACTTTGGGAGGCCGAGACGGGCGGATCACCAGGTCAGGAGATCGAGACCATCCTGGCTAACAGGGTGAAACACCGTCTCTATTAAGAAATACAAAAAACTAGCCGGGCGAGGTGGCGGGCGCCTGTAGTCCCAGCTACTCGGGAGGCTGAGGCCGGAGAATGGCGTGAACCCGGGAGGCGGAGCTTGCAGTGAGCTGAGATCCGGCCACTGCACTCCAGCCTGGGCGACAGAGCGAGACTCCGTCTCAAAAAAAAAAAAAAAAAAAAAAAAGAATATTCTGTAAAAGTTAATGGATTCACAACATTTAACCTAAAAAAAAAAAAAAAAGACAAAGAAAGAGGGCATATCAAAGGGACACAAGAAGAGCCCCCAGTGGCCAATGCTGGAAAAATTTGAGCAATAAATGAATAGTGTGGTATTCTATTACAGCTCATAATATGAAATAAACATAAATGAGCCCACATTTATATAAATATATAATTCAATTAAATAAATGAATAGAGGAGAGGATACAAATCTTTCCTACAGAAGAATTCCATCTAATATAAGTAGACGGTAGCTATTCCCACCTCCAGGAGGCAGAACGAAACCTCCCTGTGTGTGAGCTGGACTTAGTGACGTGCAACCAAAGAACAGAATATGGAAAGGGGCAAAATAGTAACTTTACAGTAGAGAAACATGGCAAACACTACCTCAACCAACTTGATCAAGGTTAACTCCACCACTGATGAGTCGTATTGATATCATGTGCCCTTGATTTGATGTGATGAGGACACTTCACCTGTCTGGTAGCCTTCCCCAGGACCCCAACCCCAATCAAATCATGAGAAAACATCAAACAAACATATATTAAGGGATATTGTGCAAAACACTTGACCAGTACACCTCAGAGCTGTCAAGGCCATGAAAAACTAGAATGAGAAACTGTCACAGACCAGAGGAGACTAAGGAGACATGACGACTAAATGCAGTGAGTATTTTTCATGGAACTCTGGAACAGAAGAGGATATTGGGGGGAAATCTGTTGAAGTCCAAATAAAAGCTGGAGTTTAGCTACTGATAAGGTGCCAGTGTTAATTTCCAAGCTATAACAAGTATAAGAGAGATTCTCCATATTATCTTTACAACGTTTATGTTCATGTAAAATTACCTCAAAGTAAAAAGGTTTACTTTTTTTTAAGATTAGTTTTTAAAAAAAAACAGGTTGACAACCACTGCTCTAAAAAATCTATCCTTGGATTAGGCAACCACATCAATGTGGTTGGCTGCCTAGGTGCATGAAATAAATGATACTGCTACTCTGCCTCCACTCTCTCCATTACAGCATTTTCTGATTGTGCTTTGGTATAATGCCATCATTAGAGACAAATCTGCAACCCACCTCCAGGAGTTTCAGGACTTCAGACACAAACCTGTGTACCATCCTCATTCCTAGCTTCATGTCACTATCTTCTCTTTATCTTTTCTTTGTTCAGATTTCCATATATATCCCTGTAGTCAAAGGAGGAATAAAAGATAAATCCATATACAGGAACTGGGTCATTCATCTCTGGGCCCATAGTACACAGCTCAGCTTTAGGCTCACAGTAGCAACAACTCACACATCACTTATTCTGAGCCAGGCACTCTTCAGACAGTCACCAAATATGCATGCCTTTCCATTTTATAACAACATGATAAAGTAGCTACTGTTCTCAACCCCATTTTACAGGTAAGGAAACTAAGGCCCAGGGAGGTTAAGCAACTTGTCCACATTACAGAGAAAGTAAATGACAGAGTGTGGATTTGAACCCAGGAAGTCTGACTCCAAAGTCTGTGTTCTTAACCTTATAATGTCAAATGGTTTGCAAAATGAGAGAGAGGGAGAGAAAAAGGAAAAGAAGGTAGGGAGAGGAATAGATAGAGTGAGGGTCTCTAGAGACCATTTTGATGGAAGATGGTGCTGGCTGCTGCTCACAGTCACAGGATTTGAGGAGTGCTAAAAGATTCCCATTGTCACTCCACTCAAACACATCTGTACCATTGAATGATACATTACTCACTCTTTGGGGGTCTGAGATAAGAAAAGTTGTCATTGAAATGCAAATATTTTAACCAAGGAGGTGAAAGATCTCTACAATGAAAACAAATGAAAAAACACTGATGAAGGCAATTGAATAAAGCAGAAAAAAAAAAAAATGGAAAGACATCTCATGATCATGGATTAGAAGAATTAATATTGCTGAAATGATCAGATTGCCCACAGTGATCTACAGATTCAATGCAATTCCTATCTTAATACTAATGACATTCTTTATAGAGATAGAGAAAACAATCCTAAAATTTGCATGGAACCACAAAGAAACACAAATAGTCAAAGCAACCCTGAGCAAAATGAACAAAACTGAAGACATCACATTACCTGACTTCAAATTACACTAGAAAATTAGTTATACTATTAACCAAAACAGCATCGTATTGGTATTAAAAACAGACACCAATAGAACAGAATAGAGAACCCAGAAACAAATCCATGTATTTACAACTAACTGATTTTTTTTTTCACAAAGTCTCTAAGAACATACATTGGGAAAGGATAGTCTCTTCAATAAGTGATGCTGGGAAAACTGGATATCCAAATGCGGAAGAATGAAAGTAGTCCCCTATCACTCACCATATGTGTATAAAGATCAATTCAAAATGGATTAAGGACTGAAATGTAAGACCCAAAACTAACTACTAAAAGAAAACAGAGAGAAAATGCTTCAGGTCATCGGTCTAGACAAAGATTTTATGGCTAAGACTTCAAAGCCACAGGCAACAAAAATAAAAATAGACAAATAGGACTAAATCAAACTAAAAAGCATCTACATAGCAAAGGAAACAATCAACAAAGTGAAGAGACAATTTGTAGAATGGTAGAAAACATTTGCAAACTATACATCTGACAAGGAACTAATATATCCAGAATATACAAAGAACTCATATAACTCAACAGCAAAATACCTAATCCGATTAGAAAATGGGAAAAGGATCTGATGGATATTTCTAAAACAAACAAACAAACAAAAACAAACGGCCAATGAAAAATGCTCAACATCACTAACCATTGGGGAAATGCAAATCAAGATCACAGTGAGATATCATCTCACCCTAGTTAGAATGGCTGTGGTCAAAACGACACAAAAAATAAACGCTGGTAACAAGGTGGAGAAAAGAGAACTTTTATACACCGTTGGTGGGAACACAAATTAATACAACCATTATAGAAAATAGTATGGAGATTTCTCAAAAAACTAAAAATACAACTACCATATAATCCAGCAATCCCACTACTGGGTATTTATTTAAAGGGAAGAAAATCAGTATATGGAAGAGATATCTGCATGTTTAAATGTATTGCGGTACTATTCACAATAGCTGAGATAGAATCATTCTAAATGTCCATCAACAGATGAATGGATAAAGAAAATGTGGTACACATACACAATGGAATACAACGCGGCCATAAAAAAGAATGAAAGCCTGTCATTAGTGGCAACAAGGATGAGTCTGGAGGACAATTAAGTTATGTGAAATAAGTTAGGCACACAAAGATGTGTACATGCAAGTTCTCATTTGTCTATGGGAGCTGAAACATATTGAGCTCACGGAAGGAGAGAGTAGAATAGTTGTTCCTAGAGGCAGGGAAGGGGGAGGAGAGGGTGGCTAGGGAGAGGTTGGTTAATGGATACAAAATTACAGACGGACAGGAGAAATGAGTTCTAGTGCTCTATAGTGCTGTAGGATGAACACAGTTAATGATAATTTATTGCATATTTTCAGTAAGCAGCAAGAGAGGATTTTGCATGTTCCAAACACAAAGAAATAATCAATCTTTGAGATGATGGATGTGCTAATTACCCTGATTTGATTATTACACATTAATACATGTATCAAAATATCACACTGTACCCCATAAATAAGTACAATTATTACAAGTCACCTAAGAATAAAAGAAAAAAAATACTCCATCACAGAAAAATGCAAATATTATTCGAAAGGAAGTAAAGCCAGTGTTAAAATTGATTAACTGGCCAGTCCTGTAAAATAAGGCAAGGGGCGGGTAACTTTTTTTTTTTGAGACAGGGTCTCACCCTGTTGCACAGGCTCAGTGGCACAAACACAGCTCACCGTAGCCTTCACCTCCTCAGTGCAAGTGATCCTCCTGCCTCAGCCTCCACCTGTGTTGCTGGGACCGCAAGTGCATGCCAGCACACCTGGCTAATTTTTTGATTTTTTGAAAAGATAGGAATCTCACTATATTGCCAAGGCTGGTCTCAAACTCCTGGGCTTAAACTATCCTCCTGTCTTGGCCTCCCAAAGTGCTGAGATTACGAGTGTGAGGCACAGGTGACTCTTGATATGTGGAAGAAAGGCCCAGAATTTGTGGGGCTTACCAGGAGACAGGAAGAGGTAGAGCCCCACTTTGGAAGGCTGTGAGAAGCCTGCATGAGAACACTGAGGTGGCAAAGGGAGGCAAGCACTCAGAGGTGAGAGGAAAGAGGGTGGGGAGAAGCCCCAGAAAGCTGTGGGGGAAAGTGTGGGCAAAAGCCTCACCCACCTGGACATTCCTCCAGCGGTTGGTTGGTTCTGCAGGTCTTCATGCACAAACCAAGCCAGAAAGAGTCAGGCAAGCAAATATCTGCAATCTCACAGCTGTACAGTTTTCTATTCACTTTCCTCTGGAAGCCTCTCTTCCTTGTCCTCATTCTTACAAACCATAACATCTAAATTAGATATAACACTAGTCTCAGAAAGACCAAATGTATCTAAGTACACTATTTCCCATTTCTTCTATGTAACATGGGATGCTTATGAAGCAGCACAGAATGTGGACATCTAAGTTAGAATAATGATTCTAACAGCTGATTATTGAGAGTTCTCTAGGTGCTTTCTACCTACTTTTCATTTTAACTTCTCAATGAGCCTCTGAAGCAGCATTGCTGCTCCTTTAACAGAAAGTAACTTGAGCCTTCGAGGTATTCAGGGAATTACCAAGATTTTAGGCTGGCAAAGATGAGAGCCTGGATTCTTGAACTGGCCTGTATAATTCTAAGCACAGGCTCTTACCCAGTGTTTCACGGGCTCCTCATTTACCTACGCAACCTTGGGCAAGTCATTCGGGTTCTGGGACCCCAGCTGCCTTGTACATTAGATAAGCAAGGTAACTCAGTTTTTAAAACTTTCGCGTTCATATGACTTCACTGGGGATCTTATTAAAAGCTGTCAGGCTGGGCATGGTGGCTCACCTCTGTAATCCCAATACTTTGAGAGACTGAGGCAGGAAGATCGCCTGATCCCAGGAGTTCAAGACCAATCTGGGCAACATATAATGAGCCAAACACTATAGGAAGTGTCTCAGTTTGCTTGGGCTACTATAACAAAATACCTTAGACGAAGTGGCTTATAAATAACACAAATGTATTTCTCGCAGTTCTGGAAGCTGGGAAGTTCAACATCCAGGCACCAGCAGATCCAGTGTCTGGTGACGGCCTGTTTCCTGCTTCCAAGAGAACAGTCTTCTTGCTGTGTCCTCACGTGGCAGGGGGGTAAGGATCATTCCTGGGTCTCTTTAATAAGGGCCCTAATTCCAATTATGAAGACCCTGTCCTCATGACTTAATCACCTCCCAATGCCACCCATGGGTGATTAAGTTTCAACACAGGAATGTTGAGGGGATACAAACATTTAGACCACAGCAGTCTGCATAAGGCAGAGCCAGCAAGGAACTAAATTGGACCAATGAAGATCAAATGTGTGCTTCAGAATTAATAATAGCAGTAATCTGGGAAGGTTTCTAGACTTTACAAAGTACTTCACCTATCTTATATTCTCTCAATAGCCCTATAGTAGATACTCAATTATCTCTTTATTTATTTATTTATTTATTAGACATGAGGAAACTGAGCCTCAGAGAATTCAAATGACTTGCCCAAGATCACAATTAAGAGGCGGTAGAAACTGGATAAAAACCCGGGTTTTCCGGATCCCAGTGTTCCGTTTTCTGAGTTCTTCCCATCATGCAATGCTCTAAGAGTTGGAAGAGGTAGGGAACGTGGGACGCATAAGGAGGAACAGAAGCTTGCAAACTGCCCAGGCACCAATTAGAATAGTAAAATTAATTGCATTTTTTGTTCATTCCACAAATATTTATTATGGACTTCTCTGTGCAAGGCACTGTATGAAAACATGAAAATATACAAGACATGGCCCATTGCCCTGAGGTTGGAACCTAAACCAAATGCTTACATCCAAGGCCGGATGTGGTTGTGTGGAATCTTTAGCCCACACTCAGAACCACAAGAGCATGGAGTAAGGGGAAATCGACACTGGCTAAGCTGAGAGGGGAAAACTGTGAAGGATGAAAATGATTTCAGTGGCAAAGAGTGGCGGCAGATTATGTCCAAAAATAGCCAAAGTAATCCCACTCCTCCAGCACGCCTTTTTGAAATGTGATTTCACCGCTCCTCTTATTATGAACTAAATTGTGCCCCCCCAATTCATATGTTGACGCCCCAATCCCCTAATGTGACTATATTCGAAGATAGGGTCTTTAAGGAAGTAATTACGGTTAAATGAGATCATAAGGGTGGGGTCCTAATCCAATAAGACTGGTGTCCTTTTAAGAAGGGAAAGAGACAGCAGAGGCTGAGCTCCATGGTTCACATCTGTAATCCCAGCACTTTGGGAGGGCAAGGTGGGTGGATCACGAGGTCAGGAGTTCGAGACCAGCCTGGCAAGAGACCAGCCTGGCCAACATGGTGAAACCCCATTTCTACTAAAAATACAAAAATTAGCTGGGTGTGGTGGCACGAGCCTATAGTCCCAGCTACTCAGGAGGCTGAGGCAGGAGAATCGCTTGAGCCCGGGTGGTGGAGGTTGCAGTGAGCCGAGATTGGGCCACTGCACTCCAGCCTGGAGTGGGTGAGAAGAGTGAGACTCCATTTCAAAAAAAAAAAAAAGAAAGAAAGAAAGAAAGAGAGACAGCAGCAGAGATCTCTCTATATATACATGAAAAAAAAAAAAAAAAGAAGAAGCGAAGCCACAGTGAGAAGGCAGCCATCTGCAAGCCAGGAAGAGAGGCCTCACTGGAAACCAAACCTCTTCTGGCACCTTGATCTCCAGCCTACAAAACTGTGAGAAAATAAACATCTACTGTTTAAGTTACCCAGCCTGCAGTATCTACTTACGACAGCCTGAGCTATCTAATACGCCTCTCATCAGAGGTAGAGTCTACTTGAATCTGAGATAGCCCTGTGACCTGCTCTGAATTGTGACAGCAGAAGTGATATTGTACCAAATCCAAGGCTAGTCCTTAATAGAACTTGAGGCTTCTGTTTTCCCCACCTTGGAGTCCTGAGCCATCCTATAAAGCCTGACTACTGCTGGAAAACCATGTAGAAAAGCCTTAGAGCTTGAAATCCAACAAGGTGAAAAAGGCCCGTAAAGATGAAAAACTAGAGAGAAGACTGAGGGTTCCAGTCCTTCTCCCTGAGAGTCCACATGTATGAGTGTGGCCATCTTGAGTCCTGCAGCTGCACGAGTGAGGTCAGATAACAGGAGGTGGAGCAGAGATGAACCATCCCAGCCAAACCATGCCCATTCAACCCAAACAATCACAAACAAATAAAATGCTTGTTATTTTAAGCCATTAAAATTTGGGATAGTTAGGGCCAGGCACAGTGGCTCCTGTCTATAATCCCAGCACTTTCGGAGGTGGAGGCAGGCAGATCACCTGAGGTCAGGAGTTTGAGACCAGCCTGGCCAACATAGCAAAACCAAGTCTCTACTAAAAATACAAAAATTAGCCGGGCATGGTGGCGCACGCCTGTAATCCCAGCTACTCAGGAGGCTGAGGCAGGAGAATCGCTTGAACCTGGGATGTGGAGGTTGCGGTGAGCTGAGATTGCGCCATTGCACTCCAGCCTGGGTAACAAGAGCGAAACTCTGTCCCAAAAAAGAAAAAAAAAAAAAAAAAAGATAGTTTGTAATGCAACACTAGATAACTGATACAGGTGGAGTAAGAAAAGGGTATTCAGGTCGGAGAGAATGGTTTAAACAATGGCATGATGACAGAAAAATACAATCTTGATATAGGTGAGTAATTCTGATTGGGAAAGCATTTAAAAACACAGAGAAAATGAAAAGATAATGCAAGAAAGGTGGGTTGGGGTTAAATTGTAGAGAGCTTTCATTGTAGTAAATTTTTATTAAGCATTTACTGTGTGTCAAATACTCAGTTCTTTTTGTGAATTAACTACACCATCCTCACATAGCCCTATGAGTAGGTTATTCTATTATTATCCCCCATTTTACAAAATGGACACTGAGGCTCACAGGTTAAATTACTTGAAAAAAAATTACATAGTGGTGAGACTGGGATTTGAACACAGGTAATCTAACTTCAGAGCCTATGCTCATAACCTCTACAGAAGACTGACTTAACCAAGGAATCGGAATCTTTGAGATAAACGGTGGAATTATTTTAAGCTGGGGAATAGCGTGACCGAAGCAGCACTTTAGAAAGACTAAGCTGGCAGTTACAGACAGAATCTGGAAGCTGAGAGAATAGTTAGGGTGCTATTGGAGTGGTAAGAGTTTGAACTGACTTGCAAAAATGGAAAAGGGGTGACTCAGAGGGACTTGGGGGAAAGAATTTAAAACTACTAACAGCACCCAAGGAATGGCTGGAAATGGGAGGAATAAAAAGAAGAAAAGGGGCTGGGTGCGGTGGCTCACACCTGTAATCCCAGCACTTTGGGAGGCTGAGGCGGGTGGATTGCCTGAGGTCAGGAGTTTGAGACCAGTCTGGCCAACATGGCGAAACCCCCCTCTAGTAAAAATACAAAAAATTAGCCAGGCATGGTGGCACGTGCCTGTAATCCCAGTTACTTGGGAGGGTGAGGCAGGAGAATCACTTGAACCCAGGAGGCGTAGGTTGCCGTGAGCTGAGACCATGCCACTGCACTCCAGCCTGGGTGACAAGAGTGACACTCTGTCTCAAAAAAAAAGAAAGAAAGGAAGGCAGGAAAGAAAGAAAAAGAGAGAGAGAGAGGGAGGGAGGGAGGAGGAGCGAGAGAGAGAAAGAAAGAAAGAAAGAAGAAAGAAAGAAAGGAAGGAAGGAAGGAAGGAAGGAAGGAAAGAGAAAGAAAGAAAGAAAGAAAGAAAGAAAGAAAGAAAGAAAGAAAGAAAGAAAGAAAGAAAGAAAGAAAGAAAGAAAGAAAGAAAGAAAGAAAGAAAGAAAGTCACAATTCATTCCCATCTTTGTGCTTTGGTGACTGAGATGGAAGTCATGTCTGTAAAACACACGGAACACAGGAGGAAGAACTGGTTTGGGGATGAAGATAATAAGTGGGTTTGACTTGTTAGGTGGGAGGTGATGGTGGGATATTAAGTGGAGGTGTCTGCCAGGCACTTGGAGATAGATGAGTGGTACCTTGGGACGGTGGCCAAGGCCATCTGTAGATACAGGCTTAGAATTCATCCAGAACTAAGCAAAGTTACATACATTTAAGATATGTCAGTTAGGCGTCCTAGGTTGCTAGCAACAGAAACTGAATCTGGCTAACAAGTAGAAAACTCTCACAGAAACAGAGTTCACTGTGGACCTCTGCTCAGACGGGACAGGGTCTAGGGCAGCTCTGAGGTCCAGATTGGAAGAACTCACAAATTCATCATTCATCAAGCTGAAATGAGTCAGCTGCAACTACTTTTTCCTTCTTTTCAAGATTCAAAGAACTGGGAGGGAATCCAGTGAGCTTGGTCATACGCCCATCCCTTGGCTAGTGAAAGTAAGGATACCTTGATTTCCTTCCCAATAAAATGCTGCATAAAATAGGAGAGGTGTTTCCACTATCAAAATGCGAGGAGGGGAACAGGTGTTGGTGGCCACAGATAAATCAATGTTCATTCCATTAGGAGAGAGTGTGGAGAAAAGAGGGAGCTGAGGACAGTCAACTGCATGGTGCCCACCTGTTGGAAGATTTGATGAAAAAAGGAAAAAGGCAAGTTAAGGCATCGGAAGAGAGAAAATAGGCAAAGGAGTTTCCAAAAAATGGGCCACACATGAGGGTGAAATCCTGCCAAGGACTCAAAGGTGATAAAGAATGTTGAAAAACTACTGGGTTTGCCATTGGAAGCTATTGGTAACCTTTGGGAGAGAAGGAGGGCCCGAGGAAGTGAGGGAGAAAAGGAGGGGAGCCCGATGACGGGGTAAGAAGATACACGGAAGAGACCCATGGAAATAAGGAGGCAGCATCTATTGTTTGGTGGTAAAAGGAAGGAGAGGAGCGGGGTTATTGTTTGAAGGGGTCAGTATCACAATGACTCTCAGAACCTGGCTGTTACATCCTATTTGGTCACATATTCGTAGAAAATAATACCCAGCCCAGGGCCAGGCGTGGTGGCTCACACCTGTAATCCCAGCACCTTGGGAGGCCAAGGTGGGCAGATCACGAGGTCAGGAGATCAAGACCATCCTAGCTAACACGGTGAAACCCCGTCTCTACTAAAAATACAAAAAATTAGCCAGGCGGGCTGGCGGGCGCCTGTAGTACCAGCTACAGGCTGAGGCAGGAGAACGGCGTGAACCTGGGAGACAGAGCTTGCAGTGAGCCAAGATCGTGCCACTGCACTCCGGCCTGGGCAACAGAGCGAGACTCTGTCTCAAAAAAAAAAAAAAAAAAAAAAGAAAAGAAAAGAAAACGGAAATTAATACCCAGCCCAGCACTTAGTAATACCTTTTCTCTGAAGCTCTTGGTGAAAACTAGTGACGACAATAGCAAAGTGCAAATTGATGCTCTGGTTTAATCTGTTTCAGAAGTTACAGAAAGAGGAAATTGAATTTATTAGAAAGCCAACTTTAAAGGGAAATAAAAAGACAAATGCCTTTTCTAAGCTAAAAAAAAAACCCCAAAGCAATGCAACAGTTTCAGAAACTAATTGTATAAGTGTACTGTTATTACCAGTCTCTTTTCCCCTGGTTGAAACAATCTTCCATAACAACATTTGCAACTATAATATTGTGTAACAAGCAGTTATGGTGTAATGTCTTTTAAATAGGGGTTAAATAGGAGAGAAGTGAGTATCCGTTATCTTATTATCATGACATCCGTCAGTCTTCCAGACAAAACACCATCATCCCACTGAGAGCTAAGGACAGTTTTTACTTAAACACAAGGTCATACTGTTTGGGTGCATGGGACAGCAGTGGAGGTGGGGTGGGGGATTTTCATTTATTCCAAGGCACTCAACACTGGACTTCTTCCAAGAGAGGAAACAAGACTAAATAGATCATTTGTTTTATTCTGTTTGGGCATTTCTTGCGTTTCTCCCAACTGTGGCTTATGGACACAAAGCCAAACTCAGAGCCTGGCTGGAGCTGGCTAAACTCCAGGTCAAAGGAATAAACAATCTGAAGCTCTATTTGCAGATTAAGGCAAGCCACACAATTGCAGGACAAAATGAAATTCCGCTGTGAATGTGAAGTCGCAAAGAAACAGCCAGGTAGAAGTGTTAAATGACTTGGATTTCTCAAACAAAACTGAAGTAGAGGTAGGAAGGAAACGTCGATGGGAAGTACACATCTATGAGAAACGCATCTCAAAAAGGGTCAAATATTGGAGAATACTGGAGGAGGAACCTGCTGCTTGTGGGGACCAACTGAGGTAGGAACACAACATCTTTGGAACAGCCCCTCATGGTGGGTGTCAAAGAGCCTGGCCATTTGAGTGTCATGGAAAGTGTAGTTTGGGTTATTACTTCCGTTTCCTCTTGCTGGCATCAGCAAGGTCGGCCAACATCAGTCATGCACACTCAGTAACAAGTATAGTTGGTATTCCCAGCATATCCCACTGGCAGAATGGGTCTTTGTCTTGAATCACTTTCCTTTGGGAGACCTCATGGTCGGCCTCATCGCATGTCTAGCGAGAGAGAAAGGAACATTAGTGGCTAGGCTTAGTTTAGCATATTAGTTAGCACTGCATCTTGTCTGATTTCGGAATTGACAAGTCATGTACAGTATTGCTCAAAATGTTCCTTCGACAGTACAGGAAAGAAAAGGAAGTGAATGTCAGTCATTAAAATGTAACCCAAAGAGGTAAGTCCCAAGGACTTCCAATCTCTTTCATAGATGAAGAATTTGGACCCTATTTATACTCTAATTGGAAAAACAAAAAAGGTTTTTTTTTTTTCTTTTTTTTTTTGGAAAAACATTGGCTCCTTCAAGACAAGACTGAAACTCTTCAAAATAGCTATTTTGTGCATTTCTCTCACTGGTTTAACTTTTGAGTAACTTTACTAAAAATTTAAAGTTACACATAATTAACCAAAGTGTGTGAGATAGGAATCAATGTATCAATGTTAATATCCTGATTGTGATATTATACAATGGTTTTGCAAAATGTTACCATTGAGGAAGACTTGGCAAAGTGTAAAAGAGACCTCTCTGAATCATTTCTTAACAACTGCCTGCCAGCCTACAATTATCTCTATTACAAATTTTAATTTAGAAAGGTGATTGAGACAGAAATGGATGCAGGGATTCTGACACATTTTCATAATAATCTGACTTCGCCCACACATTTCCAGTTATTTCTCCAGTAGTTTCTTGAATGACTCCCTTCCATCTGGAAGAGGATACTCCCAGCTTTTCAACCACACTGAGCAAGCTCATTCACACCTGTGGGCTTTCCCCCTCCTTTGAATTGTTCCCAGCTCCAGCCCACCCCGCCCTGATGGGACCAAGCACAACACTGTCACTGGAACGGTTCTTAGCATGTCTAAAAGTCACTTGGCAAGTAGTTTATCCACTCATCAACAAAATTTACTGAGTAACTGCTATAAGTGTGGTATGGCTCTAGGCAATAGGGATAGAGTGAGGTGGAAACAATATTGAAATTAGTTTCTCTTCCCTGGTCTCTGGGAGTATATTCCAATGAAAGAGAGTAGAAGAAAACTGGCAAGAAATAAGGTTAAAAA